>NW_027185809.1:46207106-46208662 GCF_028583685.1 Petaurus breviceps papuanus
AGATAGATAGATAGATAGATAGATAGATAGATAGATAGATAGATAGAGACAACAAACCTCATTTGGCATTTAAAGCATGTCACAATAGACTGTCGACTACTTCTCCAATCATTTTGTATTATTCCTCTTCATATACTCTCCATTTCAGTTAACTGTTCCCATTATCAGTCCATTTTATAGACCATTTCATTTTCTGCCTCCATCTTTTGTTTGTCCTCCACATATATAATGAAAACATATGCCCACACACACACTTTGCCTCTCTATCTCTTAAAATCCTTATCTTTCTTCCAGACATATTTCAGATGTCACTTTCTACACAAAGAATTTTTTTTAATTCCCTCTACTGCATCACAACCATCAATTGTTAGCTGAATCTTTCTCTTTAAATTACTTTGTACTTGCTTAATATGATTTTTTTTAAATCAGTGTTTTATCTCCCAAGTAGAATGAATGCTCCTGTAAAACAGGGACATTTTTTGGACTATATATTCCCAGTGGGTAGCACAGTGCCTCATATATAGTAGCTATTGAATTAATGTTTGTTAAATTGAATAAAACTTAGTTCTCAACCTCAGTGTCCTTATGTGTAAATCAGAATTCTTTACCCTACTTCGAGGGTAATTTCAAGAATAATTGATGTAAAGGAAAACTATAATGCCATTAATAGTGACAAGTATGAAGAATATATGGAAATATGGAAAGACAATAATGAAATGGTCTTGTTCTCTCTTCTCCCCTCCCTCTTCTCTTCTTTCCTTTCTTCTTTTCCTCCATCCTTCCTTCCCCTCTTCCTTTTTAAACAGGTCTTATCAACATAGGGAATTTTTATATACATGGGAAATACTTCTTAAAGAACTCTGCCAATGCATATCAAAAACTATTTCAGAGAAGGTACTGATATGTACCTTCTCTGAAATAGTTTTTAAAAAGTTGCCTAGGTTACCGAGTTGGTTAGTGACAACCAGTATTACCTTGCCATTGTATGTCAGAGAGAGGATCTGAACTCAGGACCTTCTGCTGGCAAAGTGAGATCACTATGAATGAAAACCTACTGCTCTTCTTATGAAATAATGCGCATTAGATATGAATACATAAAAGCAAAGGTGAATGATGAAAAATGGGTAAAGAATCTTGATAATATGTCAGATGGAGTGAATGAAAATTGAGATATTTTATGTATGTAAAATAATTAAATGAAAATTTATCAAGTTAAATCGACTATATTGCTATCCAATGCTAAGTTTCTCATAAAATATATAGTTTAGAATGTATTTGCTATTCACCCACTATTCACATCATTTCGTATAGGTCACTTGGAAGCATGCCTCATATGAGCCCTCACTCCTGAAAAAAAGCCTCAGTAGGATTATTGATTCTAATAGTCAGACATGTCTCCCTCTTTAAAAAAAGAAATAGAAAGAGGGAGAGAAATAGAGGGAAAGGCAAGGAAAGGAAAATCAGCT
Source organism: Petaurus breviceps papuanus (assembly GCF_028583685.1). Classification (NCBI taxonomy): domain Eukaryota; kingdom Metazoa; phylum Chordata; class Mammalia; order Diprotodontia; family Petauridae; genus Petaurus; species Petaurus breviceps. The sequence continues at coordinate 46,208,573 of NW_027185809.1, forward strand.
GGAAAGGGGAGGAGGAGAAAAAGGATGGGGGAGAGATGGAGAAAGAGAGAGAGAGAGAGAGAGAGAGAGAGAGAGAGAGAGAGAGAGAGA
>NW_027185809.1:46208672-46256675 GCF_028583685.1 Petaurus breviceps papuanus
AGAGAGAGAGAGAGAGAGAGAGAGAGAGAGAGAGAGAGAGAGAGAGAGAGAGAGAGAGAGAGAGAGAGAGAGAGAGAGAGCCTATCAGGTAAAGCATTCAAAATAGCTAAAAATTAATAGCTACCTAGAAATGTACATTAACAACATATACCTGCCTTTTCATTACTGTGAAAGGCAAAAAAGGGGGTCTTTAAAAATGTCTGCTTATATATAATTACCCACAAAAACTACATTAAAAGAACATTACAGCTGTTTCAGGAAATTCACAGTTCAGGGTGAAATACACCATATGTCCTCCAATACCTAGGCACAACAGGGTGCATTAAGAAAGTCATTAAGCAGGTTCCCTGTTGTGCCTAGGTATTGGAGGACATATGGTACCTTTCACCCTTGACTAACATTTCCTTCCTTTCATTGTTTCCTGTAGCAACTTTAAGGTCTTCTGAACATAGCTCTTCCGTCTTAGTGTATATAAGCATTTATCCCTAGCCTACCCTTTTTTTCCCCTGAAAATACTACCTTCCAGCTCCAGTAGAATCATTTTACCATACTTTCCAGTATATGCTACTGGGTATCCTGGGATGCAAAATGAAACAAATATTTTTTTTTCCTTAAATAGAAGATGGGTAAGTTCTGGAGCCTGTCTTATATGTGATGAATACTTTAAATCTTAACTACAAATTTGTGACCAGAATAGCTTCCAAAGGACTAAGAGTCAGTCCTACCTTTGTTGATGGGATTTTCCATCCTGCCTTCCTTTTCTGATTTTTCAAAGAATTACAGGAATATAAGGTTGGAAGGAAACTTTGAGAGCATATAACCTAATGTCCTGCTCAATGAAGAAATCACAACTATAGCCTCAGTACTATTTGGTCATTTTCCTTTGCCTGTACACAACCAGGGCTTGCAAGCTAATGCCATGTTATCCCACTGCATATCTCTATTTATTATAATGTTTTACCTTTATTGACCAATATTTTCCACTCATTTGTCCCAATTATTTGTGAAAGAACAGAAATTAAGTTGACTATCTTTTCCACATGACAAGCCATCAAATATATGGAGGTAACTAAAAGATCCCCTTTAAAATGTCCATTTTTCAAGTTATTCATCCCAAGCTCTGCAGCCTTTTCTTATATGACCATTTTCCTCTAAATGTACTCTAGCAATGACCCTCTTTAAATCAGATATCTAGAACTGACTAATGTACACCAAGTACATCTTAACCATTGCAGAATACAAAGGGGTTATTATTAACTTCCTTGACTTTGACATTATTTCTCTTAATGAAATTTTTACCATGATATAGTGGATAGAGGGTTGGTCTTCGAGTCACAAGGACACCAATTTTGCATCCTGCCTTAGACACATAGGAAAATGAGACCATATATTTAATCTGGAAAGTATCTTAAAGTATACCCTGTCCAACACCCTCACTTTGCTGATAAAGAAAGAGACAGCAAAAGATTTGAGAGATTTTCCCAATGTTATAAAGGCAGTCACTTGACAGGCTGTGCAACTAAGCATAATTGTAATTACATTGGCAATGAAATGGATTGCTCCACAATCAATTAACATTTCAAAGATTCTTTCCATGCTCAACTTTTGGATCTTAAGATAGCCAATTTAAGGATGTCTAGTATGCAGGATATACCAACTTAAAAAATAAAGTTTCTTTTGGTCCAAACCTAACTTGGTGCATGTTTTTCTTTTGTCTATTCCTGACTAGTTGATAGTGCAGAATCATCATTGTCTTACCAAATAAAAGTGTCCTTGAATGCCACATAAATAAATAGTAGGTTTTCATGTAAATTTGCATCCATCTTTATCACCTGAATCCTGGTTAGTGAGAGTGAGATTATATATATATATATATATATATATATATATATATATATATACATATTTGTGTTTTATATATATATATATCTAAACATATATATATATATATTTTCATATGCATCAACTCCTGATCATTAGCTACTAAAACATGAGGTTAGGATTTGCATTAGGTAAAACCGATCCAGACCAATGATATAAATCACATATCAAAGAAAATTCAAATTTTTTTTAGTAGCTCTTACTTAGTAGTGAGCTTGTGATCAGCTAAATTCTTGGGTTTTTTGTTTATCTGTTTTGTCTTGTTTTTTTACAACTTCTTTATCTTGTGTTTAGACATATTTTTCCCCCAATTCAAGGATAAGGCATTGATTTCGCTTCAATCTTTCAATGGATTCATAAATTAATCAACATGGATAGTCTACAAAGTGAGGCAGATCATAACCTATTACACTTTCTTATCTTAGAAAATTATTGTCCATGCCTTCCCATAAAGTAATAATTAACTGTGCAACATGCCAGGAGTTTTTCTCTATGTCTTTTAATGTTTCATGGTAAGAAGTGCAACATGTAAGTGCTCCATTTATTATTTTTCAAATTCACTGAATGATTGGCTCAAACTTAAGGATGTTCCTGACTTAGAAAGCAATATGAAATTATATTATGGTAGACAAAATAAATATTAAAAGTGTAGTCATAATGGCAAATCTTAACATCCTTAAAATAGAAGAGAATGGCAGAATGGACTAGAAAAAAGAAGTACAAAGTTTTCTCAAAATAAAAAGTATACTGAAAATACAAGGACACATAGATTTCAGGTGAAGAGATAGAACAAAAATATTATGCCTCAATCAAATTCAACAAAAAAGATATTGGAATAATTATTTCAGAATAAGCAGAAGAGAAGAAAAGACACTGTCAAGAAAGATATCAAGGGAAACTACGGTATGTTTAAAGTCAGCAAAAAATAAATTTAAAATATTAAACTTAAATATATGTACCTAATGGCAAAACATAAACACAAAATGTTTCTATATTAAGAAAATAACTATACATAACTTTTTCTTCATTTCTGGACCCTGACAATTCTAACAGAAAAAAAAATAGGAAAACAGAAACAATAGATTTTTTGTGGGGGGAGGTGATTATCTCAGATTAACTGATAAGATTTATTAGATATAAATCTTTAGGATTATATTTACTGATAATCATGCAACAAATGGTGTTTTCTCAGGGGGGAAAACTTGATTCAATTTTTTAAGTGAATAATAAATAGTGAGGAGGAATGAAAGATCAAAAGTGACTTCTAGATTTCAGACCTCTCTGACTTCTAAAATTACTGTTCTGTCACTATCACTAGGAAAGTAAGGAACATGGGTCAATTTAAGGGGAATATTATGAGCTTAGTTGTGGTCATGAGTTTGAACTCCCAATATAACGTCTATGTGGAGATACAGTTCTGGAGCCTACAATAGAGGTTAGACATGAGACTATAGATTTGGTAACCCTCTTCAAAGAGGTGATAACTGAAAAAATGATAGTAAATGAGATCATTAAGGAAAAATAGAATAGAGAGAGAAAATGACTGAGGATAGAGAATTGAGAACTTTTAAAGGCATAAAGATAATGAAAATCTGTAATGTCCCAGCAGACACTACGCAGGTTATTTCATATATCAAGTTGTGTTAGTTATCCCTTTCTTAATGCAGTCACTTTCTCCTCTTTGATCATGCTTGCTTCACTTTCCTCACTTAGGAAATGAGTATGTTTTTTACTGTAGATGATCTTTAAGCATTTTTTCCCATTCTAGTTCCACTTCCATTTCATTCCACTCTAATTCTAAACAAAGTCTTAAAATCATTACCATATATTTTTATTCTACCTCAGTATTCAGTAATTACTCATATTTATTCCACCATTTATCTACTTAGAGATAGAAGGATAGTTTTCTCAAAAATTTGCTTTATTTGCTCCTCTATATATACTTGACTTGTTTTGTTTCAATTAACCAGTTCATACAACCCTCAAATCAGTCAAGCTAATTATTTAACTTAGTTACATAGTATTTTAGTTTTAGAACATTAAACTATTTGTGTACACATAAAATTTTAGTCAAAGTCATACAAAAAGCAGGAGATGAGGTTTCCCCTTTGTAATGATTATGATCACCATTTTTTCCCACTTTTTGGAGGTCAATGGGATTAAGTGACTTGCCCAGGGCCACATGGCTACTTTTTGTGCTGTGTCTGAGGCCGGATTTGAACTCAGGTCCACCTGACTCCAGGGCTCTATTCACTGCACCACTTAACCACCTCCTGATAACCATTTTTTTTTTTCAAAATGATTTATTAACTTCTGGTTTACATTATTCATTGCCTCCAGATTTGGAGTTACAAATTTTCTCCCTGTTTTTTCCCTACCCACTGCCTCAAAATATCCAAAATACCACTAAATGTTCTCTCCCCCAATATGCGCTATCCCATATCTTCTCCCATACCCCCTTTGATTTTTCCAGTAGGGCATGGTGGATCTCTATGCCCCAGTGCCTGTATATCTTATTTCAAAATTACATGTAAAGGAGTATTAATAATGTTATGTGTGTATATATATGTATATATTTTTTAAACATTTGATTTAAAAACTTTGAATTCCAGATTCATTCCCTTCCTCCCTTGCTATTTTTTTCTGTAGTCGTTTTTTTTTTTAACTTTTAGGTAAATGTATGAGAAGGGAATAAACAAGTCTATGAGCTTCTAAATATTGGAAGAGCCACCAGGTAAAGAAAGAGAGGAAAGAGAGTCCACAGGATAATTCAGTTTTGCATAAAATTATATAACTGTCAACCTAGTAGACAAGACATGAGTCCTGTAACTGAGGGAGTAACTTATCCTCAGCTATACTACTTCCAGGAATGAACTTGGTGGAGAAATGATTTATAATAAACATTTTAAGCTTGAGACCAATTTCTCTAGGGACTAAGATATAGCATGGAGAATAAATCCTGCTGGGGAAGTGAGGTGGGATTTACTTCTGCCCTTGCTATATTCTCTCAGTAAATATTATCTTTTTTTTCAAATGCTTTATTAACTTCTGGTTTACATCATTCATTTCTGCCAGATTTTGAGTTACAAATTTTTTACCCCATTTTTCCCCTATGCACCACCCCAAAAAAGCAGTCTAACAGGATATCTACTCCTCCAATCTGGTCTCTCCCATATCTTCTCCAATACCCCCTTTGCCTTTTCCAATAGGGCATGGTGGATCTCTATGCTCCAATGCCTGTATATCTTATTTCCCAATTACATGAAAATAGTATTAATAATTGTATTTAAATATTTTTAAACATTTGATTTTAAAACTTTGGATTCCAGATTCATTCTCTTTCTCCCTTGTCACCCACTCTTACTGGGAAGATAAGCAATTCAGTATAGGTTGTACATGTACCTATGCAAAACATTACCAGAGTAGATATATTGTAAAAGACTGACTATATTTCCCTCCCTCCTATCCCACCTCCCACTTGTTCTATTGTCTACTTTGATCCTGTCACTTTTCAAAAGTGGGTGCTTACAACTTCCCTTACCCCCCGGCCTGCCCTCCCTTCCATCATCCCCCCTGTCATCCCCTTCCCCCCCTACTCTCCTGGAGGGTGAGATACCCCATTTAGAGTGTGTGTCATTCCCTTCCTGAGCCAAATTCAATGAGAATAATGTTGACCCATTCCCTTTTGCCTTCCTGTTCTTTCCCTCCATTGTAACCATTTTCCCTTGCCTCTTCTATATGAGATAGTTTACCCCATTCTGTATCTACCCATCTCCTCACATTATATTCCTTTCTCACCTCTTAATTTCACCTTTAAAGTATCATCCCTTCCTTTGAAATTGATCCTGTGCCCTCTATCTATGTATACCTGTCAACATATATACACACATTCACATATGTATTCATATGCCATATACCCTCCTAAATAGACATATAAATAAATATGTATATATACATATATATATATACATATATATTTCTATTCCCTTCAACTATTATCATACTGAGAAAAGTTTCATAAATTATAATTATCATATTTCTGTGTAGGAATGTAAATAGTTAAACTTTGATAAGTTCCTTATGATTTCTTTTCCCTGTTTACCTTCTCATACTTCTCTTGCTTCTTGTATTTGAATGTCAAATTTTTCTATTCAACTCTGGTTTTTTCATCAAGAATAGTTGAAAGTCCTAAGCTCCACTGAATGACTATATTTTCCCCTGAAACATGATACTCAGTTTTGCTGGGTAGGTGACTCTTGGTTTTAATCCCAGCTCCTTTGATGTCTGTAATATCATATTCCAAGCCCTTCAATCCCTCAATGTAGAAGTTGCCAGATCCTGTGTTATCCTTATTGTGTTTCCACAATATTAAAATTGTTTCTTCCTGGCTGCTTGTAATATTCTCTCCTTGATCTGGGAATTTCAGAACCTGGCTATAATATTCCTAGGAGTTTTCTTTTGGGGATCTTCTTTTTAGGAGGTGATTGGTGGATACTTTCAACCTCTATTTTGCCCTCCGGTTCTAAAACATCAGGGCAATTTTCCTTGAGAATTTCTTGGAGAATGATTTCTAGGTTCTTTCTTTGATCATGGCTTTCAGGTAGTCCAATACATTTTAAATTATATTTCCTGGATCTATTTTTTCAGGTCAGTGGTTTTTCCAATGAGATATTTCACATTGCCTTCTATTTTTTTCATTTGTTTGGATCTGTTTAATAGCTTCTTGATTTCTCATTAATTCACTAGTTTCCATTTGCTCCAATCTAATTCTGAAGGAATGATTCTCCTCAGTGAGCTTTTGAGATTCCTTTTCCATCTGGCAAATTCAGCTTTTTAAGGAATTCTTCTCCTCATTGCCTTTTTGAGCCTCTTTTGCCATATGAGTTAGTCTATTTTTTAAGGTGTTAATTTCCTCAGTCAGGCTGTTGACTCTCATTTCATAATTTTCTTACATCATTCTCATTTTTCTTCCCAATTTTTCCTCCACTTGTCTTATTTGCTTCTTAAGGTCATCTATGGCCTGTAACCAGCTCGTATTTTTCTTTGAAGCTTTTGTTGCAGGAGTTCTGACTTCACTGTCTTCCTCCTGTTCCATGCTTTGATCCTTTTTGTTGCCAAAGTAAGATTATAAAGTTGGGTTGCTCTGTTTATTTTGCTTTCTTTGCCTGCTCATGTTGCCACTCTATCACTTGACCCCTGGGCTTTTTGCCACAGTAGCTGTCTTGCACCAGACAGGGGAGCTTCATCCCAAATGCTGGGGTTTTGTCAGCTGCCAAAGGTATTAGTTAGATGTCCTCTCTGGAGCCTCTACACACTCTGGAAAGCTGGTCACACACCCCAGGATCTCCACCCTTGACTGCAATCCAGATCCAAGCAAGAGCAATTACCTTGCAGACTGGTTGCTTGGTCCCTCTACACTCTGCAGACCAGGAGCTGAAGCTGCCACATGGCAGCAGCTGTTGCATGGCAACACCATCTCAAAAGCTTCTCACCCCAGGGGCACAGGCCAACCCCACTCCCAACTATTGGATCCCAAAGTCCACACTGCTCTGACCTCTCATTTTGTCCTTAGCATCTATGTGTTGATAATTCTGGAAACCCCCACAGCTGCTGGTGATCTGAAGTCCCTCCAGCGAGTGGTTGGTCAGGCCTGCCCTGGGGCTAAAACCTCTGCCTCCCTCAGGGCTGGGCTCGGCTCCCAGAGTGATATGCTGGCCAATTCCTTCTGGCCTGCCAGGCTGTCCTCAGCAGAAGGTTAGCTTCTCTGCGTCATTTTGAGGGTTCTGTAGCTCAAAAGTTTTTTCAGAGTCCCCTTTTACATGACTTTGGGGAGGTGGAAGCTGGAGCCCCACGGAAATCCTGTTTCTACTCCACCATTTTGACTCCAACCCCCTGATCACCATTTCTATACAGGATCGCTGTTCAAAATCTTTTTTGATTTTTGAAGCTATTGGGCCGTATGGTTTCTGATTCATCTGTAAATAACTTAATACTTCATGTAATTAGTAGAACACAAGGTTCTTATGCCAAATAATTGTTATATTCCTTCTTCTCTAAAGAGTCCTATATTTTATAAGTTTTTATCAGTTGAGAGTGAAAGAAAAAAAGAAGAAATACTCAATGAACCCCAGGAAAAATGATATCACTAAGGAGGTGGTTATTGAGAATTGACAGCAATGTACATTAAAAAAAACATTTAGAATAAGGTCATGTTCACTTGAGTAGCAGTAAGAGGGATAGGCTCTAAGACTACTACTATATACATATACAATAAATATATGTGTGTGCATGTGTGTGTGTGTGTGTGTGTGTGTATTCAGAGAGAGGGGGGAGGGTTTTCAGTTATGGCAATGTTGAATTTGAAGTCCCAGAAGTACATATATGAGGAAATTAAGCTCTGGAACCTAGGTTAGAAGTTAGAGGTCAGGATATATATTTAAGAAGTATATATGTATATATGTGTATAGACACATATATACATATTTATGTTTGTGTATACACACATATACATACATGGATACACATATACATGCATACATACACACATACATATACATATGTGTATATGCCAATGTATTAAAGGTAGAAAAAATCCTCATCCACAAGGATTCTAAGTTAAGTCTATTTAAGGCACTATCATTTGTTCTAATTATTTTGTATGATGATGTATTGTTAAATGCATTTTTGCTTAATGGGAAGATCTTTCCCATCCATTAATAGGTTCATGTGACCTGCTTGAGTCACATGGAAACCTGAGTCACATGAGTCTATGGTAGAAGTTTGCTGAAAGGGTGGGGCAGGAAGGGTGAACGAAATCTTAGAGGAAGTTGGTCAGAGAAGTTAGAGCTGAAGGAGAGAGAGCAAGCAGGAAGTCAGAGCTGTGAGTGTTTGTTTGTGGGAAGGTGCTAGCAGGGGGAAGGCTTGGGGATGGCAGAACCCCCTGATGTGTTATTGTTTATAGATTTCTTTGTTGCTGTGATGGATTTTGCTTTCTGCTGTTGGAATTTGAACAAATGTTTTGGTCCTGTTTTCCATGGGGAGAGTCTGTTATACTTTCCATTCAGAATTCTGCCAGCATTTTCATAGCCTCTCTAGGAGCTGTGAAAATATCATTGGTGCTACAGAGGCAGGAGCAAATAAGAAATCAGGTGAAGGACTCAAAGGGTTAAATTGGGTCATAATTGATCTTTTTTTTAATCTTCCTTCCAAGATAAACAGACTTTTCATATAGAGGAACCTGTGATGGGTGGGAAGAGGATTTGGGTGGGTGGGAGGTGCATAGCTTGGCAGGAAAAGACTATTCAATACTTAAAAAGCAAGACCAATCAGAAGTTTAAGATTTCTCCTCAAGTTTGAGGTGGTGGAATATTAAGAGTGCAAATTACAGAGAGAATAATGGGAGTTGTATCCTGTCTGGTAAAACTCCTGAGAAAAATTAGGAAGGCAAGAAAGTATCGATGAGGCAAATAATCTAAGCAGCCAGGAAAAATCAGAAAGATAGTATATGAAAGAAATGAACTGATATTACAGGTGTGTGTGTGTGTGTGTGTGTGAGGGGGGGGATTGTGTTAGTAAATTGGTATTAGATGCTAATATAGAATAGGCATTTTTGGAGTTTATGATTTTTAAAAAAGGGTAACAATATAATTGGTTTCCTTTGTAATCCTATATGTTTTATTTTATATTTTGAAAACATTATTCATAGAAGAGATCCATGAGATTCCATAGACTACCAAAGGATTGTCACACACACATTCACATACACATACACCCCAAAAGCAAAAACAAAAAAGCAAAAAGAAAAACCCCCCAAACACAAAGAGTTAAGGATTCCTTATATGGATAAATTTCTGACGTGTAAGAAGAGAATTGGGTTGGATTGGTGCTGGATAGGTTGGCAAGAAAAGACTTTTCAGGACTCAAGAAGCAAGAGAGATTGGAAGTTGACACTTTCACCCTGACCTTGGGGTGGTAGAATTATAAGTTTAGAACATCAGAGGTACAGATTACAAAGAGAATAGAGAGAGTTGGATCCTGCCAGGAGAAAGGTAGTAATAGCCTGTATGGTGCTCCTTAATTTTAGGTATACCACAAGGTTCTGTTTTGGATACTTTTCTCTCTTTTTTTTCCTATATAATATCTGTTATGGGAATGGGAATTTAAGATCTTCCCTGCCCCTAGGCCCTTTGATAGACTTAAATGACTCTGAGAACCTTCCTTGACTTGAAAATATACTCTACCACCTAATGTGTTGAATGTGGTCATCTGGAGCATGTGGCAGGAGGCTTGTTTTTCAAGAACTCCCACATCTTGATACCTTGTGATTGGGCACTGGGTCAAGAGGGTTGTGACATTCTCTGAGCCAGAAGAAGGCTATATATACCTTGATGTGAGATCTTGTTTTGGGGCTCACTTTGAGAAGTTTGTGATTTGACCAAATGAGATTCTGGGTAGCCTTTGATCCCCCTGGCTTTGAAAACCCAGATGTTTGTGCTTCCCTCTCTGGTAACTGACTAGGTATGGATGTAATGGTCAGACAGTTGGAAGCCTGTCTCCTAATGTTTCTCAGTATTTATTGTCTGCTTGTAAATTGTTTGTGTTCTCTGAAGTTCAGGGTGTTGAATTTTTTCCCCTGAGCTAGGTAAATGACATATGTTAGATTAAAGCAAGATTGTTAACCCATTTTGTGTTGCTTTCCTTTAGAAAAGCAGATTTAAGAACCTGTGTTGTCAGCCACCCTAGGGATGCTAGGGTGCTTGCTGCTATAGTATCTCTTGGTGACAACCAGTTTCTAAGCATTTAGTTGTTATTTCTTTGCAGATGACTCCCAGATCTATATGTGTAAATTTAGTAGTGTCTCTTTAGCTCTTCTCTCAAAATGTTACCTGCCCATTACTGCTTATTATTAAAATTAATTGTCATACTGGATGTTCCATAAGAATCTCAAGTTCAATATTCCCAAAGGAGAACTTAACTTTACCTCTAGACTAAGAGTGTTGGACCTACAGTTTATAGGCTATCTGTGGCCATTTAGGTGTTCAAGTGAGATATTTTGACTGAATCCAAATTCCAAAGAGCAGTATTTGTTCTGTCAAGTTTGGATTCAGTCAAAGGGCCTACTTGAGGACTTAGAGGGCCACATGTGGCCTCCAGGCCACAGGTTCCTCTCTCCTCTGTCCAAACCCATTCATTTTCTGAGCATGCTCATTTTTGAGTACACATTCTATGTCACCCAGGTTCACAGTCTTGGCTGTATCCTCTGCTCTAGTTTTATGCTTCAGCTTTCACCAAATCTTATGGTTGCTGTATCTTCATTTCTAACATATGTTCCATATTCCACACAAATACAGCCAAAATTTCAGTTGTTTTTCACTACTTCTCATCCATACTATACAATATCCTCATAAGATGTATCCCTGCCTCAAATTTCTCCTCACTCCAATTCATCCTGGCACAGTCCCTTAATTTTCCCCCTATAAATACAGGTACAATCATTTCAGTCTCCTATTTAACAAACCAGTATATCCCTATTGATTGTCTCTTTATTTGGCACTTAAAAGCCTTCACAACCTAGTCCTAATCAACTTTTCCAGTTAATTTTACTTAATTCTTTTCCATTGACTCTTTGATCTACCCAACTGGTATTTTTTTAATATTGTTTCTTACATGTGACACTCTATTTCTTTCTAAGGACTATACCCCACAAATGGTATACTCTCTCTTCTTTCCTCTGACTCTTGAAATTCATAACTTACTTAAAGAATCAACTCCAGTACCACCTTCTGAATAAGGACTTTTCTGGTTCCACTAAGTCCAGATATGAATGTCACTTTCTTTCCTAACTTTAACTTGAATCTATTTCATGTGTGTCTTATACATTTTTAAACACATACATATCTCTCCCCCAATAGGATGCAAGTTCCTTGAGGACAGTAACTTTTTCACTATCTCTATATCCTCAATATCTAGCACAGTACCTGTTACATAGCGAGTGTTTAATAAATGCTTTTGATTTGTTGAATGGGAAATGAGAACAGAGAGGCAAGAAGAGATAATACAGGGATCTTGCAATGATGTGGACACTACAAGAGATTAGTTATTTTTTTATCACATGGTGTAATGGAAATGCAAATTTAAAGATCTTCCCTGCCCTTAGGCCCTTTGATAGGCTTAAGAGACTCTGAGAATCTTCCTTGATTTGAAAATATACTCTGCCTCCTAATAGGCTGAACGTGTTCACATGGAGCCTGTGGCAGGAGGCCTGGTTTTCAGGAATGCCCATACCTTGATGCTGTGTGATTGGGCAGTGGGTCAAGAGGGTGGTTACATTCTCTGACCCAGGAGAAGACTATATAATCCCTGATGTGAGGCTTTGCTTTGGGGCTCACTTTGAGAAGTGTTCTATAATTTGATCAGATGAAACTCTGGGAAGCCATTGTTGAGAGCCCCCCGGCTTTGAAAAACCCAGATGTTGATTTGGTATGGATGTAATGGTTGGACAGTTTGGAAACCTGTCTAATTGATCTGTTTCTCTGTCTTGATAATTCTGTCTGTATACTCTGAAGTTCGGAGTGCTGACCTTTTTCCCCTGAACTAGGTAAACGATACATATTTGACCGATTAAAGTAAGCTTGTTAACCCATTTTGAGTTGCTTTCCTTTTACAAAGCAGATCTAAGAATCTGTGTTGGCAGCCACCCTAGGGATGCTGGGGTGCTTGCTGATTCACATGGAGTCATATATTTTCCTACTTTATGCATAATTTGGGGTAAGAAAGTAGTTTGAATCTCAAGACTCAGGATAGAAAGGTTTGAACTGGGATCGGAGATTCAAAGAGAGGATGTCATCATATCAAAAACAATTAGTAATGAGAGAAAAAGCTCATGCCCCCAGAATAAGGTTATTCTTCATTTCCCACTTTAACTTAATACTTCTTTTGAGGGTCAGTAATCCTGCAAATCGATTCTAATACATTTCAATAGGGTGAAATAGTAAGAAATAGAGTCAACTAAAATCACCACAGTGGAGAAGGGACTTAGAAAAAGTAAAAATGAACAACATGAAATTGCAAAAAAAAAATCTGTAAAGTATATTATGATATGCCAGCAAAACTGATAATTCATAGGAATAATATCAGTATCTACAATATATAAAGTATCAAAAGTAATAAATCAAGAAAGAGCTATCAACACAATTTTAGAGGGGAAAGATAAAACAAGTCATGAATTAACTGCTAGGAGAGGAAAAACCCTGGGTCAAATGGGTTTACAAGTGAATTGTATTAAATATTTAAGGAGGAATCTATTGTTTAAAAATTATTTTTCAGAAAGAACTCTACCAAATGCTTTAATGAATCATATATTGTCCTGATAGCAAAATCAGGGAAAGACAAAGTAGAGAAATGGGAATAGAAACCAATCTTGCTGAAAAAAAAGAAAAAGAAAAAAAATACTAGCAAAAATATTACACTAGATATATTAAACAAATATTCTTCTAGTTCTTTTCAACAAATCTAGAAATTAAGCCATGCAGAAAGAATGAGGAGTGTGTTTCAATAATCGAGCTCCATTTCATTGAAATGTGGATCATCATCTTTGCTAACTCTTGTTAATGTCAGTAGAGTGTAGTCAGATCAGATGGATCACATTGATTCTGGTTTCTGAATGCTTCATAATCTTCTAGAGTATAAACACCTCACTGTTGTTGTTGCTGTGCTGCTACTAATGTTTAGGAGGATAAGCACGCACATAAGGATGTGGAAACTGAGGCCTTACTGGTTAGACCATAGTCATGAGACTGTAATGGTAATGTAATTTGAATTTGAAGATCCCTTTGTGTTGGCAAAGGTAGCAGGTACTTAGCACTTAATAACTGATCAAGCCTCTGTTGGGGAATCAGAAGGTATGAATTCCTGTCTCCTGTTGTTGACATAACAGAAAGGGGTTGGCTGAAACAGGAAGCTAATGCTGTGTGTATATAAGGAAAAGCCCCAGAGAAGCAGTCAGAATTTCTTAGGACCAGCATCTGGTGGTAGAGTAGCTACAGAAGAGAGAATCAAGAACTGAGCCAGAATTTCCTGAGAACTTGTCATGGTGGAGCTTCTTCTGAACAGAAGCCCAGGAGCCAGGAGCAAGGAGCCAGGGGACTAAGAAGCATGACTGGGATGCTGAGACTTTCTTTGTTTGTAGTTTGGTTGAGCCTTGAATTCCCTGGATTAAAAATTGTGAAGGATCTGATGTGGACCAGATGCTGTGAACTTCAGGGTGAAGCAGGACCTACCCAAAGAGCTGGACAAGGAACTGTGAGCTGTCTGCCATTGAACCCAGGTGACAGTCTGGTGAATTCAGGTAGAATCTGATACCATGGAAGGGGATCCAGGGAATCTGAGAACCGGCCCCAAGTTAAGATGAAAAGACCTCTTCCTGAGTACTGAGTAAGGATGAAATTGTAGTTTATTAGTGACCAAGGGATGGAGGGTTTTGTGTATTATACTTACTAATTGATTGCTGAATATGTGACTGATTGAGTTCATCAAGACTTTGCCCCAAGAGTAGAAGACTTTGCTGAATAAGTGACTGATTGAGTTAATTTAAAGAGTGTCTATGAGTGGCAGACTTTGCCCCATGAGGGGAAGACTTTGACTATTATACTTTGAAACTATATTGTGATACTGATTGAGTTAACTTAAGACTTTGCCATTTGAGTAGAAGACTTTGACTATTGTACTTTGAGATGATTGTTCTTTTTTCTAAATATTGTGACCACTTTAGTGAAAACTATATGGCCATTTTAATGATAAATTGTTTGTGCATATAAGTTGTAATATTGTGAATGCTGTACCTTGATTTTCTGTGAAAGTTTTGCTTTGATTTGTTATGGAATAAATAGAGTGTTCACTGTACACACTATGTAATCAGAACCTTAAAAGCTGTTCACAATAGCAATTCTTCTGAAAGCTGCTGTGTGTGGCATTACAGAGATCTTAATAATTATACTGTTGCTTATTTAGTCACATGAAAAATTGCATCATAACATAGCAAATTCAGTTGGTTATAAACATAATCTGAAATGTGATATTAGTGAGTGTAATGTAATGCCAAGGAAAGGCAACTTCCCAAGGTTCAGAATACCAGCATAGGTGCTCTCCATTTTATTCAATGACAAACCAACAAAACATGACATCATTCAAAATACAGCATTTACTAAGTGTGATTAAATAATCTCCAAGTACTACCCCACCCCAGGACCTTCCATTCATTCAATCAACTACAAAGTCCCAGTTCTAAATACTACTCCACCCCTAGGCTGTACCTTCATTTAGTCCATCACAAAACCCCTCTTCTCAAATGGAGATTAGTTTCCAAACATAAGTAAAGTACCTTCATTTGTTCAACCATAGAACACACAAAGGTCAAAAGTTCCCCACCCCTGGATCACAACTGAATCTACCCCAGAGTTACATCAAGTTTAAGCACAGCACTTAATACCCAAATGCAGGTCTTTTCTTCATCTTGACATGAGGCAAGTTCTCAGCAATCTTAGTTCCTGGGGAGACAAGGCTTAGCAAGGCCACAAGATACATTGCCAGTCTCTTCATTAATTCATCCCCTGTCTGCAGAATAGTCCTAGAACCCCTGAAAACATTAGCAAAACCCTCTCCCAGGATTTCTGTAAACATACAACAAGAACATTCTTCTTCAGGGCTTCTGAACCAACAGCAAGGTTCCCAGACCCCTGCAACAACAGCACTGTCCTTCACCAGTGGACAGCATTCACTCTCTGTCTGCAGGACAGTCTTAGTAGCTCTGAACCAACAGAAAGGTTCCCAGACCCCTGCAACAACAGCACTATCCTTCACCAGTGGACAGTATTCACTCTCTGTCTGCAGGACAGTCTCAGGAGCTCTTCACCAGCAGCCAGGTTCCAGGACTTCTTCAACAACAGGACTGTCTTTCACCAGTGGACAAATCTGGCAAAACAACATCAAAACAGACAGACAAAGTACCAGAAAAACAGCCATGTCTCTTCAGTCCTTGGCAGCTCTGGGGGCGGGTCTCAAAAGTCCAGGGCAATTCAAAGTGGCCCTCAGCAATGCTCTCAGTCTCTCTCTCTGCCTCCACGAGGGTGCTGCTTCCAAAAAGTTCTTCTGCCTCTCTTGTCTCTCCAAATCTATGTCACCAGCTCCTCCCAGTTCAAGACTTTCTTTTCACATCAACAAGTCCATCCCACAGGTGGGATTAACAAGCTATGGGTTTTAACACAATCAATTTGAAAACCAAGCCAATACAGGGGAATCTTTCTATTTGAGTTATCATTGGTAGCATTATATGGACATGGCTTCAGAAAGTAGAAAAATAGGTAAGAAAAATCAGTACATGGATGGCAATCCCATGGGCCTGTTTGATCACTACATCCCACTTTGGTCTTATGAATAAGCTAAACACTGCTGTGACTTAATGAGTAGTACAGATGATGAAAAGTCTAATTTTATTTATCATATTTTAAGTCTTGATTTTTTGAAGAAAAAACATAGTCACATAAAAGCAAATACTATGGAAATACTTTTTTTTAAATGTACTGAAGATTTTTAAAAATATCAACATAATTATCTTATAAATATTTTCTTATGTGGTGCTTTATAAAAACTAAGAAGAAAGTTCTCATTTGCATTTCAGTATGAGAGTCATCAGAAGACTCCACTATGTCAAAAGTTTTATCACAACATTAAAAGGAAAATCTCTTTGAACTCATATAGGTTAGATGAGGTTAAGAAAGTGTTGAGTACAAATATCTTTACAAAGTTTCTTCTTAAATATTCTTTTTATTAAAAGATATCTCAAAAAAGGTTGGCTCTTTGCTTGATATCGAAGTAACATCTATGACAAATTGCAGAATATGGATCTGGAGAAAAGCTATAGCATTGCTCAAAAGAAATAATGCCATTGGGGTGGCTAGGTGGTACAGTGAATAGAGCACTGGCCCTGAAGTCAAGAGGACCTGAGTTGAAATCTGGCCTCAGACACTTAACACCAAAGTGTGACCTTGGGCAAGTCACTTAACCCCAATTGCCCTCCAAAAAGCAAAAAAATAATAATAATGACATGACTATATTAAATAATATTTGTGTGGTGTATTGAAGAAGAGGATGAGCAATACAAATTGAGTGAAACCACCTCAGGTAACACCTCACAGGGTTTAAAATAAACCAATCTCAAGTACTTGGCCAAATAACAGCACATCTCCCTCTACAGGGAAATTGTGGAAAAAATTTTAACATTGTGAATGATTCCTTCTATTACATTCAATATCATCGAAAAATAAATTTCAGTTTGCTGCATAAGTCTGTCTTATCTAATAAGTGAGGAAATCATGGCATGACAAGGTCATCATCAGCCTAAAGTAACACAGGCTATTAAGACAGACACAAATTTGCCAAACGGATGGATAGTTCAGTTATCAATCTATAAATGTGCAATGGGAGAGGGGGAGGGGAATAGTTGAATCTTGATGCTGGTCTATTTTACATTGGTCCACATCCAAAAGGCCACATGTATTTTGGCTCACTGATGAAAGACTTGGAGTTTCAGAATGATCAGCAAACCTCAGATGGATGGTCCTTTCCTCATTACCATTATGGTGGTGGAGAGGGGTGCTTAATTGGTTTAAAAGATGTGACTTTACCCCCTGATTTTCTTTATTTTCTTGTGCCTAGACTTGCTGGCCTTAAATTCTCATAGAAACGCCCTAGGGAGATGAGGGAGGAAGACATCCCTCACTCACCTCACACCTTCCTGCTCTTTGATCATATTCAGCTGACTGAATTTTCTGCTTTTTGCATAGGTGACCAAAATCATGAGAGATGGCCTGTTTTAGAGTGGCTACCTTGGGAATCTCTGTGTTTTCTAGTTGGTATTTTGTTTTATTTTTTCTCCTCCAAAAAGCACCATAATGGCTATAGAGGATACCTCTCATACTATAGATTGTACTTCCAGAGTTCCCAAAGTAGACACTTCTGAAAAGTTCATTTATTTTGATGACTACTTAGCCAATTTTCAATCAGGGCAAGAAACAGAATGTTTTTTCACCTTCTTTTGAAAATTATTCTATCTCCTATTTTTATTATTCCTCTCAAACTTGAATTCCACTTATACTTTCATTTTTATCACTTGCTTTCTTTCTTCATCCCAATTTTATAGTACTGGTGGCCAAACTATCTTTCCCCTCTGAGGTTCTACTTGTAGTTGTTATTGATTTTATATCTTGGGACTCTTTTAACATTAGCCTTCTTTCAATATGCTCAGAATTTTGTTCAACTTTTTCATATTTTCAGTAACAGTTCTTCGATTTGAATTTTGTGCTCAAACTAGTCCCCTATAGTATTCTTGCAGGGGAATTCATCCCATTCCCTCTATATTCAGGATGCCACTATAGCAGCCAATTTAGAAGAGGTGACTGGTAAAAATCCCTACCCACTTCCTCTGTCCCTGGCTTCTATCTTAGTCTTCTTATGATGCATAGAAGATTATGTCCTTAGTTGATGAGTGTCTTTTTTTCCCCTTCACAATACTAAACTGGAAATTTGTTCCATTCTCTTCTGTGACACTGATGGGCCCCAGGAGGATGTTGGAGACCACTGTGGTCACAAGTCTCCTATCTAATCTCTCTGGTGCTAGTGCCAGTGCCCATATACGCTATTGATATTCTTTCTCGCTGTGGCTCTAAGGAATTCATGGCCAGGCTATGTCTTCCTATGCAGTGACCTATAGTCTCTTTTTGTCCTCTGATTTTATTTTGACCTGGGCCAAGCATTTGGCTTCAGGATCCTAATTACTGGAGCTCTTGCTGGTTTGTTATTGCTTTATGCAGAATGCTGGCTAGATTTAGGTCCATTTTGTGGTATTTAGGCAGGTTTCCCTGACAGCCCTTCTCCCTTCTCTGCTTGAGTTGAGTTTACTGGAACTCAGGCTGGCTTCCTTGGGCAGTTTCTGCCTGTGGTGCCACCAAATTTTGTTTTTATTAGAGTTCAAGTTGCCATAACCAGTTTCTTTCAGATTCTGCTCTGTGTGTGTGTGTGTGTGTGTGTGTGATGTTCTGAATTAGACAGAAGAGTTTACTTCTATTTCTTTTTCAAATCATTGCTCTTTCTGAGGTCTTTTTCAGATATTTGCAGGAATTTATACGAGAGAGGTGGGATTTTCTACTACTTTCGTGTTTCCATCTTAATGGGAAATTTGTGATACATTTTTGAAGGAAGCCCTTTATTTGACTAAAGGACAAGCTCCAGAATCCTTCCTACTGCTCCTGGTCTAAATATAAAAGCAGAAATTCCTCACCAAATTCTTTCTTTTGTTATTCTTAATTTTAAATTGTGTAAATCTATTTATTATTTTCTCTTCACTTTCATAAATCAGGAAAATAAATTTGCTGGATAAGTTTCACTGTGATGAAAAAATGTAGACTTTAAGTTTAATTTCAAACTGTTTTTTTTTCTGGATTTATATTCCTTTTGGACATAGGCAGATACAACTTCTTAATGAGATAAGTTTAAAATAATTTGGGTTTCAATTACTCTGATAGTTGTCTTCAGAAGAGCTCAGTGTTTTAATAAACATTACATTTTTCCAAGACAGATTATATATTTTCAGCTACCTGTCTAAAGACTGACAGAAAAAGGAAGTAGTCTTGCTGGCAAACATAGATCTTTCCAAACTAGAGTTCATTTGCTCTGCTTAGTATCATTGTTGGAAACGTGCCTTAGGCACCTCAGAATAAATATGACTGAGGAGTTCTCAAATGCACAGATGTTTTACCAATCAGTGTCATCCTGACCTCAGGTTATAATCGGTTATGTTTTTGGCTTTTCACAAAGACTATCGTTGTGCATATGTGGAGGAGTTGAACATAAATGTATCAGAAATTTTATAGATTAGGTTACATTTAAAATATAAATGATTTTAAAGTTAGGGAAGAAATATATTGGTTGTAAATCTTTACTTTTCCCAAATAAATATTAAAAGTTTTAGACATATAACTGCTTTTTTGAAATACTGTTTTACTTGCTGAGAACTGTTACTGTGTCTAAACAGCACCAAAAGAAGTAGAATGTCAATGGTGATCTAGTTAATTTGTCAGCGCAGCATGCAGCAGAACTAGGAATACTCACTCAACTAGGGATAGTCAGTCTGGATAATATAGATCCCTACAAATCACAATCTACAGCTACTCAACTCAAGTGATTAGGCGTGAAAGCAAAAGAATATAGCTAACAAGAGTCTTGAACAGAACTGTAACTACTAATATTTTACCTGAGGAAGGTGGTGGGGAGGGGAGGAGAGAGTGTAGAGAAGATAGATGGAAACTGGGAATGACTCCCCTTTGGTGAGGAAGTATGTATACTGGTGAAGAAATGGCTGGCAAATGGCTAAAACAGAGGGGAGGAGGAGTGTGTCCTCTCCAGGGAAAAATATACAACTTAAAATACCCTGAGTTTTCTACATTTCAGAATGTGTAAGTGTGGAAAACTGTGTTGGTGCCTAGAACACAAATGAGAAGAGAGAAAAGGTACCCATGGATAAGACTGATAAAGTAGTCATCACTGGTAGGGGAGTGCAATAGACATATGAAAAGTATCAGTTGACCCCCATTATTCTTCGATTCCATATTTATTAATTCACCTACTCTCCAAAATTTATTTGTAACCCCAAAACTAATACTCATGTCTCTTTCATGCTCTTTTGAGGACATAAGCAGAACAGTGAGTTGCCTGACTGGTACATTCCCACTTGAAGTTGAGCCAAGTGTCTTTTTGCCATCTTGTTTCAGCTCTTATATTATAAATAAATGTCCTATTTGCATTCTATTTAGTGTTGTTTTTAACATTTTTATGCTTTTTTTGTGATTTCACTATTTACAATGAGCCCCAAGCATAATGCTGATGCTGTCTACTCTTCCTAAGAGAAGTAAAGTTGTGACGTGCCTTACAGAAAAAAAGACTTGCGTTACATAATCTTTGTTTAAGCATGAGTTATGGTGCTATTGGTTGCAACTTCAAAGTTAATGAATTAACAATACAGTACATCAAGGAAAAGGAAAAGGAACTATGCTGATATGTATTATCTGTATTGGAGACCACTCCAAAAAGTGCTAAAATAAATGTTGTGACAAGAGGAACTTAATGCTATATCGCCCCCAATGCCCCCAGGACGAATGGGTCAGTATTCACTAATTCAGTATTCAAAGAAACTTTATAAAACATAACTACTGGGAATTATGATAATCTACTTTCTCTCCAAAAACACATTATCTCCCAACTCTCCCACTCTGTGGTTAGACTTCATTGCCTTTCCTTAGTACTAGCTTTATGTTTTGCCAGTAAATGATGGATATCTCCAGTTAATAGGCAAGGGAATTGTCATTTCAGTACACTTTGTTCCATTTGTGTAATTTCACAGATTTAAAGGTGCTCATTTTTTTTCTTTTTGTATGGAAACTCTGATGGAATTTTTATTCTTAGCTCCTAGATTTCTCACTTCTTTGCTTGTGGATATACTACTGACATTGAACTTTAAGATGATACTTAGACTTAAAAATGTTCCTGCTGTGATATTCACCAGAGCACATTTATTCTCTTACACTACTGATTAGATTGAAACTGAAATACCCAACCCTTTCATACTCAAGGGTTGGGACCCTTGATTCATAGTTTTACTTATTCCAGATAGTTAGGTCCATTCCTTCTGCAATCCCTCAATTTGACTACATTTTAACCTCATCTCTTCTTTTTTTCCAATTATATATTTCCTGGATAATATATCCCTAGGGCATTTATTGTGTACAAGTCATCATAAGTACCATGTATTTGAGACTCTGATGATGTCCAAGCATTTAAGGATATCTCCATTGTCTTTCAGTCACCGGCAATGTTCTTTTGAGAACACAATTAACTAACAGTTACAGAAGGACAGTTGAAATGCCACACTTGTGCCCAACATTTTTTAAACCTGAAAAAGTTTATCATTGTATTGAGAAGAAGATTTTTGGAGATTTATGGATGAACATAGACAAGAATTACACAAAATAAGAAGATAAGGGTCAGATATGATGCAACTATGGAAAAAATATTCATATTGATGGAAAGTAAATTCTGATTTTGTTGAACACACATACTTAAAAACTACTTGATTCCTATCATATGCCTTCTCACTGAGTGGGGCTGCATTCTAACCAAACTGACTTACTATTTGGTCTTTGAACTAATACCATCTATTGATTCCATGTTTTTATTTTTTTTTCCTTGATGCATATGGTTCAGAAATCTTGGAGCTAAATAATAGATATGAGAGGGGTGGCCAGGTGGATCAGTGAGTAAGAGCACCGTACCCAGGATGACCTGGGATCAAATCCGGGCTCTGATACTTAGCACCACACCCAGAAATAACTGGCCCTGTAACCTTGAGCAAGTTACTTAACCCCGATTGCTTTAAAAAAAATTAAAATTAAAAAAATAATAATAGATATGAGGCTTTTCTTGAACAGCAAGGAGCTGAACATTCTGATGAAGAAGCAACAATTATGATGATGTAGAACAACAGATTTTGTCAGATGAGAAATAACCAAGGTTCAAAGAAAGAAGAGATAAATACTGGTGGTTGTTGACTTCCTGATGAGGGGCTTGTGGGTAGTTTTTGATTGTTTAATTTTTGGTTTTGTTTTTTAATGAGCTGACTTAGCAATAATAATAAATACCTGTTCTTGGTATATGTATCCAAAATGAGGTCAAGCCTCCCAAAGTTTGTCAAATTAGAAGATTCTCTTTTGATGATTCATGTGGACATACATTACACTGTCACAAGAAATTTGGAAAACATTGCTGATAAAAGAAACCAAATTCAAGAGAGAAAGCCAAATTTGGGGAGCTGGCTAATAAGGTGATATCTGAGAATGGAATTTGGATTTCTGTCCCATGGCTTAAGATAAGAGAAAGAATGCTGATCAGAGTTTGAGTGTGCCTAACATCTGTGAGAAATTTTAAAAATCTAAACAAATTGATTTTAAACTAAAAAAGGAAGGAGAGAATATGAGTAGGAAACTGCTTATTTACAGCATCTAAGCTAAATACCATAGACAGGAGCCACACTGAAGGAAAAAAAATAGCAGTAAATAGTCCAAGAAATTTTCAAGGAACAAAAATACAAAAAACAATAGCAGCAACAAAACCTGAGACCTCAGAACATTATACACTAGTGTAAAATTCAGAGTGCCAAACAAGATGAAATAGAAATTATAATTCAAAGTGTCAAATTTGTCACATACATCATTAATCTCACTTTTTATGATGAGACCCATCTTTAGAATATGGTCTGGAAGGGCATATATTATTCCAATGAAAAGAAGGAATTGAGGTACTACAATGATAATGATTTAAGAAGGACATAATAGTTGCCTTTCTATATTTGGAGAATACAAACAAGGAGAAAAAGTTGACTTTCTTCAGCAAGAATTATTGGAAATAGTATTATGTTCATGTTCTAGATGTTCCACTGCACTGACTTGAGTAGAAATATTGAGACGAGGAACTGATTTCCAAAATGGATCACTCTCTGTCTCTGAGGCCAGTTATATATCCACTAGGCCATGGCTGCATCTGAACTGTAGTGGCTACATTACTATGGTCAAGTCAATTAGCCTCTATTCGCTCTAAATCATCAGTGTCAAAGTCGAATATAAACATAACCAATAAACTGTATTTATTTATCCTTGTGAATCACACACTGACTTTTAAAATTGCTTATTAATATTATCTATGTTTCATTATATTTTATTTAGCTTGTTAAATATTCCTCAATCACATTTTAAACTGGTTCAGGCTATATTTGGAGTGTCATGGGCCGCTGACCTGCAGACAATGTGTTTCATACCTCTGCAATTCTCAGACACTGGGTTGCAAAGAAGGTTACATGTTGCTTTGGTAGCAAGAGTTTCCATATAGAAGAGTTTCCCATACCAACAAAATCACAAGTGTAGTCACTCTACCTATCTTTGACCCACATAAATTCCCACAAAACAAAACAGAAACACACACACACACACGCCTTTAATCCATGGGCACAGATTACATCTATGTATATCCAATAGTTCTGTCCCATATTTCTGTCATTATCAC
Source organism: Petaurus breviceps papuanus (assembly GCF_028583685.1). Classification (NCBI taxonomy): domain Eukaryota; kingdom Metazoa; phylum Chordata; class Mammalia; order Diprotodontia; family Petauridae; genus Petaurus; species Petaurus breviceps. The sequence continues at coordinate 46,232,715 of NW_027185809.1, forward strand.
AGTGAGATCAGGCATGAGAATGACTCTGTGCATTCATCTTCACTACTGGAAAGCCAAATTGTCAAATCACCTTCATATTCCAGGAACAACATATTATTACAGAAGCCAAATTAGTTAAGTATGCAGAAGAAGATGTAATCTGTCAGTAGCTGGAAAATCATAAGGAACAAAAAAACATGAAGGCACAATAGTAAAGAGAATCTAAACTGCATCATTTTTTTCTACTGAGGCTTCATTTCTCTGTTTTTCTTTTTAAAAATCTAAGGGTTTCTGCCGTCATCATAGCTGTCCTTTTTCTGTCTCTGAGAAGAAAAGTAGCCTTTAAAAAAATGGAACACTGACAATCACAAAGTTGTTTTGTTTTGTTTTTCAAAAATCGCAGTCCATAGAAATGTCTTCATTTTTCCTTTAGCTGGAGTTCCAAAATTGTATCATCATTTGCAGGTTTCCTATTTTATTGCTTCCAATGTCATTACAAAGGCCCCAGGGTCAGATAATTATACTACATTTTGAAGTTGTAATGTAAATTTCCTAAGGCTGCCAATAAGACTGGAGATATTGCAGCTGTGTATGTTTGGATGAAACTGTTATGTCTCCCATCTAGCAAACTGGGCAAACCCACCAAGGCCACCTTTCAAAATGTTGGCAGAAAGTTGCATATGTGGAAGTTTGCACTGAACAAACATTAACAGAGTTCCTTGACTCTTGGTATTTCAACTTTAAGCAGTTATTTAAAGGTAAAAGCAAATGCTGCATTTAGTTGTCTTTAAAACCACATCTGGTTATAAAAAGACAAAATATTTTTTCAGGGTGGTATTTGGTTGGAAAGTATTTGGAGTTTATTGAATGGCTATTACATTTTTTTAATGTGGGTGTCTGGGAAAACCCTAAATGAATTTTGTCAACTAATTTATCCCACTACTAAGGCTTTGTTTATTTTAAGAAATGTTGAACTGTCAGACAAATTGATGTTCTTACTATTTCTAACACATGACATTCCTTCTCTGTGCCTTTGCATAGGCTAATTTTCTCCCTCCAACTCCCATGCTTGAAATGAACTCCCTCCTCACCTCTTCTTTGTAAAGTCCCTAGTTTCTTTTAAAACTTATATCAAACACTACATTTTACATAGGATAATATGATCTTCCATTTACAGATGAAGAATTAAGGCCAGAGATATTGGAGGACTTGTCAAGACTCACACAACCAATAAATCCATATGTAAAAAGACCCAAGAGTTTTGGGGACAATAGTGAAAGTTCATTATGAGTCATAATAGAATTTCCCGAAAAGATTATTATAATTTCAAGTTGCATGAATAGAACTCCAGGCAGAAGAACAAGGGAGATGATAAACCCACTGTGCTCTGTCCTGATTTGACCCTATCTTAGGCATTGTAGCCAAGGCTGGGTGCCACATTTTAGGAAGGATGTTAACAAGCTATAGTACCTCTAAAGGAAGGGGAACAGCATGACAGAATGACTCAAACCCATGCCATATGAGAATCTCAAAAAGGAAATAGGGAATTTGAAGCAGAAAAAGCTTTAGGAAGAGTGCCAAACAATAGAGAAATCAAGATTTTCCCTCAGTTTTTATCTAAGGATTTTCTAACTTCTCTTTAATCACTATTTCTATTTACTAAATAATAAAAATGCAACTATATCATAAAGTGTGGATTTCTACAAAATGTCACAGTTGCATTAAAGTCATAGAACATGAAGGACTGAGAGAATTATTATTCCATTTTATGACTAAGGAGAATTATGCTATAATGAATTTCTCTAGTGATCTTACAGATGGATGGGCCAGTAGATAGCGTGTTAAGTCTGGAATAAGGGAGATTTGAGTTCTAATTCAGCCTCAGACACTTAAGTCATCTAACCTGTCTCAGTTTCCTCAGCTATAAAATGAGGATATTAAGAGGACCTATCTCTCAGAGGTGTTATAAAGATAAAACAGCACTTTAATAAATGATTTTTCTTGTTCTTGTTGGCATAAGTATCTGTGTTCTCCAAATGTTTCCTTGCTTATGAAGCAAAATATTTTTCCAGATAGAGGATTATGACTGAAAGTTTATTTTGCACAAGTCAATTATTCCTTTGAAATAAAAAAAAATATTCTGAGTGTTGCTGGGGGGTGGCTAGGTAGCGCAGTGAATAGAGCACCAGCCCCAGAGTCAGGAGTCCCTGAGTTCAAATCCGGCCTCAGACACAACACAAAAACTAGCTGTGTGACCTTGGGCAAGTCACTTAACCCCAATTGCCCTCCAAAAATAAAAAAAAAATTGCAAATTTTGGGCGGCCAGGTGGCTCAGCAAGTAAGAGCACTGGCCCCAGTGTTGGGATGACCTGGGGATCAAATCCAGGCTCAGATACTTAGCACCACACCCAGAAATAACTGGCTGTGTAACCTTGAGCAAGTTACTTAACCCCAATTGCTTTAAAAAAAAAGAAATATGATTGGACAGATTTGAAGATATGAAGACTAGTTGAAGGAACTTCTGATGTTTAGACTAAAGAAGTGATTTAGGAAGGACACAATAACTGTCTTCAGGGATTGGAAAGACTATTGCAGAGAGGAGGGATTAAACTTGTTCTTTTAGTCCCAAATGACAGAACTAGGATTTATAGCTGGAAGTTGTAAAGAGAAAAAATTAAACTGGAAGAAAAAATAATCAGAAACTGTTCAAGATTAGAATAGGTTCACTCAGGAGCTATTTGGCTCTTGTTCACTGACATGGAACATAAGATCATAGATTTAGAACTGGAAGGGATTTTAGAGGCCATGTATTCCAACATCTTCACTTTGCAGAAAAGGAAACTGAGGTCCAAAAACATTAAATAATTTTCCTAATGTCACACAGAACTATCCAATGACAGAGGTAGGATTTGAATCTGTATCACTTGAAACCATACAAAGCAATCTTTCCTCACTGTGGAAGTTAGTTGAACATTTCATAGTGGTATTGTAGAGATTCAAATATGTTGGACTAAATGATTTAGGAGGTTCCTTCTAATTCCAAGAGTCTTGAATTCTCTGAAGAAGAATGGCTTTTATTAAAATTTCCCATGACTCGAATTATTATGAATGAAGATAAATTCAAGAATTTACCCTATATCCTCACATAAAAATAAAATTCCATTTGTCCTGTGATTGTGCATTCTCAAAAGTATTAAGATTGCTGGTGACCCAAAGGACAATGAAGAAATTCTTTGTAGACACCATCAGAATGTCAAATACTTATTATTAAGAATGAACTCTAGGGGCGGCCAGGTGGCTCAGCGAGTAGGAGCACCGGTTCCAGTGTTGGGACGACCTGGAGATCGAATCCCGGGCTCAGACACTCAGCACCACACCCAGAAATAACTGGCCGTGTAACCTTGAGCAAGTTACTTAACCCCAATTGCTTAAAAAAAAAAAAAAAGAATGAACTCTACATAATAAATACCCTAAGGCACTTCATCCTGAAAAATGTATGATTGATTAGTCTCAGTAACATAATACAGGGCATCCCAAAACTCTGAATTCAGTATTAAGTCCTTATGAACTTAGAAGCCTTAAAAACCTTTAAGCCTTTAATACTTAAAATTATATTCAGATTTTTGGTACACCTTATATAAGTTGTCAATTAAATAGTCCCATAGTTCATTACAAGCGCCTTGTACCTCTGACAGAATAGATATCCCAATTTAGGAGGCCTTATTAGAAAAGATCTTATTTAGAGAGAAGAATGTACTCCCTCTGTCTCTTAGATTAAAATCAAAATTCAGGTCAAATGTGCCTTCTATATGAATATATTCTTGATCCCTTTAGTGACTGTTACTTCTCATCCTCATTTACCTATTTCTTTTGTGTGTAGTCTATGTTTATTGTATTGGCAATCTCAATATAATATGACTTAATATAATAGAACTTCCCTTATATTCTTCCCGTGATATGATTTATTTTTAAATGAGTACTAATGAAGCATTGAGGCTATCCATCCTGGCCTACTTCCTTTTTTCAATCATAGGCTGATCCTTATTCCTCTTCTTAAATTCAAGATTACTTGAGGGCAGGGGCTGCTATTATTTCTGTCTTTGTAATCCCCAGAACCAAGCACCTACTCTGGTGAAAAGTAGTTCTTAATGTGTGTTCATTGAAATAAGTGCCATTATTATAAAGGTGTTGAATTTTCATTGACCTCATCATATATCTGTCTCTTTAGGTAATCAACAACTTTAACTCTTCATCCCTTAAATGGAGTTGAAAATACCTATAAAATCTACTTCCCATAATTTCTTATTTTGAACAGGCAATTCTCTAATATTGTGAGATGCAGAAAAGCTGATAATCAGCATTGATGGAGTGTAATGTAATATCAAGCAAAGGCAACTTCCCAGGTTCAAAATACCAGCATAGGTGCTCTCTATTTTATTCAGTAACAAACCCAGAACAGAGAAGATCAAAACATGACATCATTCAAAATACAGCGTTTACTAAGTGTGATTAAATAATCTCCAAGGCCTACCCCACCCCAGGACTTTCCAATCATTCAATCAATTACAAAGTCTCTGTTCCAAATACTTCTCCACCCCTAGGCTATACCTTAATTAAGTCCACCACAAAGCCCCTCTTCTCAAATGGAGATTAGTTTCCAAACATAAGTAAAATACATTCATTTGCTCAACCATAGAACACAAAAAGGTCAAAAGTTCCCCACCCCTGGATCACAATTGAATCTACCCCAGAGTTACATCAAGTTTAAACACAGCACTTAATACCCAAATGGAGGTCTTTTCTTCATCTTGACATGAGGCAAGTTCTCAGCAATCTTAGTTCCTGGAGAGACAAGGCTTAGCAAGGCCATAAGATACATTGCCAGTCCCTTCATGAATTTATCCTCTGTCTGTAGAACAGCCCTAGAACCCCTGAACACATTAGCAAAGCCCTCTCCCAGGATTTCTGTAAACATACAACAAGAAAATCCTTCTTCAGGGCTTCTGAACCAACAGAAAGGCTCCCAGACCCCTGCAACAACAGTACTGTCCCTCACCAGTGGACAGTATTCATTCTGTCTGCAGGACAGTCTCCAGACCCCTGCAACAACAGTACTGTCCCTCACCAGTGGACAGTATTCACTCTCTGTCTGCAGGACAGTCTCAGGCCTTCTTAACCAAATGCCAGGTTCCAGGACTTCTTCAACAGGACAGTCTTTCACCAGTGGACAAATCTGGCAAAATAACATCAAAACAGACAGACAAAGTACCAGCAAAACAGCCATGTCTCCTCAGTCCTTGGCAGCTCAGGGGGCAGGTCTCAAAAGTCCAGGGCAATTCAAAGCGGCCACCAGAAATCCTCTTAGTCTCTCTCTCTCTCCACGAGGTGCTGCTTCCAAAAAAAGATCTTCCGCCTCTCTCCAGTGTCTCTCCAAATCTACGTCACCAGCTCCTCCCACTTCAGGACTTTCTTTTCACATCAACAAGCCCATCCCACAGGTGGGATTAACAAACTCTGGGTTTTAATACAATCAATTTGAAAACCAAGCCAATACAGGGGAATCTTTAGTTGCCATTACTATCACATGGAGTTAGTTTCAAAACAACTGAATAACCAGCATAGAAGAAATTACAGATCCATAAAAACAAAAACAAAATAACACATCTCCTCATGTAGTAATTTTCAAATTATGTGAGTTTTATAAAATTCATTGCAACTTTGAAGCACTATAAGCATTTCAGTCATTAAGTAATTTGCTAAATTAATTAATTCATCTTACTGTCTTCTTTCTATTCTGTTCTGAAACCAATTCCTTGCTCATCTGCATTGCTTATCTCAAATATGTGTGCTGATTCAACATTAATTTATGACATTCATCATTCAAATAAATGTTATAATCTGGATAAAAGTAAATTGTCATCCATCTGGTTTTTCCTGTATGGACTTATTCTATCTCAAATAATAAAAGTGGAAAGCAGTTTCATGGAAACTAGGTATAGACCATCATCTCACATCATATACCAAGATAAAGTCAAAATGGATAAACGATTTAGATGTAAGAGATGATATCATATTTAAATTAGGGGAAGCATCAAAAAATGTACCTGTAAGATTTATGGATAAGGGAAGAACACTATGCTAAGCACTATGGATACCAAAAGAAAAAAAGTAAAAGAAAACCTCTGCCTTCAAGGAACTAACAATCTAATTAGAGAGACAGCAAAGAAATATATACAAAATAGGTATATACAAGATAATAGGAAATCATTAAAAAAGGGAAGGTACCAGAATTAAGAAGGGTTGGGAAACACTTCCTATAGAAAATTATATTTTAATTGAGACTTAAAGGAAGCCAGGAAAGACAGAAGATAGAATTGGACAGGAAGAGTGTTCTTGGCATGACAGCCAACCAAGAGAGGGAGTCTCTCATTCATCGAACAGCAAGGAGGACAGTGTCACTGAAAGGAGAAATATGTGGTGGGGTGTAAGGAAGAAGACTAAAAAAGTAGGAGGGTGTTAGGTAACAGAGTCTTCCGAATGTCAGAGCATTATGTATTGATCCTGGAAGCAATAAGAAACCAATGGAATTTACTGAGTAGGGTGGTGACATGGTCAGACTTTCACTTTAGGAAAATAATTTTAGTGACAGAATAGAAGATAGATTGGAGTGTGGAGAGTCTTGCAGCAGGCAGACCCACTGAAAGGCTATACAGTAGTTCCATTTTGAGATAATGAAGACCTGCAAACCAGTGGTGGAAGCTTCAGAGGAAATAAGGGGGGATATTTTCAGAGATGTTGCAAAGGTGAATTTTACAGCTATTGGAAATAGAGTGTTTATGGGGGATGGGATGAAACACAATGAGGAATCAATATGACCCCTAAGTTGCAAACCTGAGGTACTGGGAATATGGTGTTGGAAGTTAGGAGGGGAGGGAGAGGGTTTAGAAGGTATGATTTTTTTTTCATTTTAGACATATTAAGTTAAAGTTTTCTAAGCCACAACAAATCTGAGATATCTAAAAGTTGGTTATAGATGTGATATTGAAGATCAGCAGAGTGTTTGGGGAAGGGAAAGTAGATTTGAAATTCATCAGCAGAGAGATGGTAACCAAATCCATGGGAGTTGATGAGATCACCCAGTAAATTAGTATATAGATAAGGAGAAGAGAGTCTGGGACAGAAGTTTGTGGGGCACCTGTGGTTAAAGAGAATTATCTAGATAAGGATACAGCAAAAGAAACTTAGAAAAAACAATAAGATAGGTAAGAGGAGAAACAAAAGAGAGTGGTGCCCCAAGAGAATATCAAGAATGTGATCAACAGGGGCAGCCAGGTAGCACAGCGAGTAAGAGCACTGGCTCCAGTGTCAGGACGACCTGGAGATCGAACCCCGGGCTCGGACACTCAGCACCACACCCAGAAATAACTGGCCATGTAACCTTGAGCAAGTTACTTAACCCTGATTGCTTAAAAAAAAGAATGTGATCAACAGTGTCAAAGGATGTGAAGAAATCAAGGAGAATGAAGATTGATAAAAGAGCATTGGATTTGGTAACTAAAAGATCATTAATAACTTTGGAGAGAGTAGCTTTGGTGGAATGATAAAGTTGATAACCAGATTGTAAGGCATGAAGAAGACAGTGAGAGGAGAAAAAGTGGAGTCACCTATAGTAGATGGACTTTTCCAGGAGGTTAGTCACAAATGGTAGAAGAGATATAAGCTGATAGTGGGAATGGAAGAATCAAGTTTTTGTTTGTTTTTGTCTGTTTTTGCTGTGTTTTATTTTGTTTTCGGGATAGGGGAGACATGGGTATGTTGGCAGGCACTAAGGAATTACCTAGTAGACAGAGAAAAAATGAACATAAGTTATAGAGTGGGCATCATAGAGGGGGGAATCTGTTGGAAGAAAAGGGAAGTAATGGGATGGTTTAAACAGTTAGAGGGGTTAGTCTTGGTAAGAAATAAGGCCATCTCATCATGTGAACTGATGTAGTGTAACCAATATTTTGTAATGGACCCAGTTAGAAAAGTTGTGTGATTTTCTTCAGCAGTTCAAGAAAACATAATCAGCAAAATGATAAGAGGGTTAGGAATTCAAAATAGAAAGACCACGTAGAGTTGAATTGGTTCACTATGGTGTTAAATGGGGAAGAGAGTGACTAGTATAGGAGAGATAGTCTGGGAGAAAACTGAGGCATCAAGGGATTGGAGGTCATGGTCTGGACAAAGAGTAAGGTTTTGGATGGTGAGGTAGAGGAATAGGCAAAGCCAGTAGATTGTGGTCAGATAAATGAATTTCTGAATTCTTTAATATGGAGGTAACACATTTGTGAGTGATTGCAAGATCAAGGGTGTGACCATCTTTGTGTGTGGCTGAGGCTGGATAGAGCAGTAGGTAATAGAAACTTAGCATGTTGTGAAACTGAGTGGTTTAATTGTTTGAAGGGGAGTAAAATATCTATGTGGAAGTCTCCAAGTATGAGGACAGGAGATGAAGAAGAGAATTATGTGCTGAAATAATCGAGGAACAAAGGAACTCATTGTGAATAATGTACTGAACTCATTGAAGGAGGAAGGGGAATGACTTGAAGGTCTGTAGAAAATAGCTAGGATTTTAATTGGGTGGATATATTAATAGCATAGACCTCAGAAGAATAGAGATTATTGTGAGTTAGATAGGGAAAAACCCTGGAAGTGGTATTGGGAAGCAAGGAATATTCCAACTTCCCCACCTCTACCAAGGAACTGAGGAAAATGAGTGAAGATTTAGTCAGTACTAGAAAAGATGGCCAGGGCAGTTGTATCATCAGTGGAGGAGGTAGGTGAGGGAAGCACAGCAGGTTTCAGCAATGTTGTTGTTTGTCCTTCATTTTCAAATAGGATCAATAGCATCGCAAAGTGATGCGTTGACTTGCACATGAATTGGATTTAATCTTCAGCCTTGCTCTCTCTTCAAGAATCATCAAAGTCTAATGGCAAGACAGAAGTCAAGACAACTGGCGATGAGCTTGGATACAGTGGATGACTGTGGCATCTTCAATGTCTGATCAGGTTCTAAGCACTCCACAGTACCTGCTTCAGTCACCTTCATGGTCATTGGAACAAATTATTCTTCTCTATCCATTCCACTGAGAAACTCAATATGCACTCATTACAAAGAGAAGAATTTAGGTTTCAATATAAGGAATAAATTCATTAAAAATAGCATTTTCCCAAAACAAAATAGGTCAGCTCAAGAGGCAGTATTTTCCCCCTCAATAGAAGTCGTCAAACAAATGCTGGGAAATCAGATATTTGGTAGAAGGAATTCTTATTCAGGTACAGGCCAGATCAGATGACTTCTATTACTTCTCACTTCGAGGTTCTGTCATTCTTTGATTAGATATTCTCTTAAGGGACTTTCCTGATTCTCAGAAAAACAACTTCCTCAGCTATGAAGCTCTAAAACTAGTGGAACAAAATAATGACAGATATCATAGGCAAAGAGACCAAGGAAATTCAATATGAATTGCCTTCAAGGCCAAAAAATACTGATATTTTTCATCTATTATATAGTTCTATACCCTAATAATGGCCCAAGGAAATATATTTTGTACTCTCTCAGTAACTCAGATTTTTAATATTTAAGGTTACAAAGTATTTTCCTCACAACAACCCAGTAAGGTCAGTAGTGCAAGTAGAGTATCCCCATTTTACAGACAAGGACAAGGGAAGGGAAGTAAAGGAAGGTAATAAGCATTTACACAGTGCCTACTACATGCCAGGTAGTGAGGGAAATGAGGAAAATGGGGCAGGTTTCGGTAACAGCTAGTAGATGGAAGGGAGTAGGAGATGAGAAAAATTAGAATGATGGGAAATTTGTTTCTTATGGAACAGGCAGTCCACAGCAGAAGGGCTTGGTGATACTCTTTTGAAATTTTGGGGTAAGACGGTTGAGGGGGATTGGAATAAAAACCTGGGAGGTGGGATATGGGGAATGGCATTTAGATGATTACCTACATGAGTCATTATCACCTCACTAAAATTTCTGGAAAGACTGATATTATTTGGATAAAATGTCAATAATATGGATAAAAAAATTGTAAACTAATTCTAAATTTAAAAGAGAGAGAGAGAGAGAGACAGAAACAGAGAGTGTCATATTTTCACATAAATACTATAGGGAACCAGACCAGAAAAGAAGTTTATTTTTGTTAAAAGGTCAACATTTGTTGTAAAGTGGCTCCATTAGGCAATAGGTTACTGTAATCTATAGAACTAATACATGAAATATGCAATAATTTCATTTCTCCCATAAATCTTATGTATAGAATTCTAAAAGCCAAAAAAACTCTTATTTTTTCGTAGTCAACTAAAATTGTAAAACATGCATGAAGGAGTAAAACTAAGATTGTTTCCTTAACAATCATTTGGTCTTTCAAGTGATTGTCAGCTGTGATCACAAGCATATTTTGATTCATATTACATGTGAAAATGTTGATTTACCACTGGGTTCTTATGCTGCATTAAACCCACTTTCAACTGAGTCACTTTTATTGAGTTTTGCATAATTGCACAACAACCGCAGTTGTAGTGGTAAAGAAAAAAATTCAACGGCAATTAGAAATGATATTCAACTGCAAGCTTGTATTTGCTGTATAATTTAAAGCAGTTGTATCAAACTCAAAGAGAAATGGGAAACCACTAAAGAGTACATAAAGAACCCTGCAGGCATATATTGACTTGAAAAACTTCAAATAATCATTATCTATGTTCTAATAAATTTGTATATTTTCTTAAATTAAATTTTAACTTAACTTTGGCTGATAGACTTAAATTCGTTGTCTCCAGGTCTTGATTTCATTATCTATAAAGTGATGGGGTTCTATTATTGAATCTTTTAATCTATTTTATTTTATTACTTGATCTGTAAGACCTTCAAGCACTTAATATTCTGATGCTAAAAAAGTGGATAGTCTATACCTGGGGAATGCACAGAAGATAGAGGTTACTATTATAACCTATAAGGTTAACCAAGATGGAACATTAGTTAAAGTCCAGAAAAAATAATTGAGTCAGAAATCATCCCTCTCCTGGTAAATACTGTATCAGCAATGCCATATTCACAATGCCCATAGAGATTACAAACATGCTGATATAATTCTCCATCACAAAAAACGTCAGGCTTGCCATTTGGGGAAATAAACTAGAAAATTTATTAAGATACCAAAAGACTGAGTCCCAAAACCAGAAAGTGAAAGCCATCAGAGTAGCCATGACATTGGCACAGATAGACAAAGCAGAAAGCACCCACATTTTCAAGCCCTCAAAACAGAAGAGGCCACCCCAGGCAAAGGTCCTCCTCTCCCCACTCACAGCAACCACCCAGCGACCGGAAAGCGCGCTCCCAGCAGCTCCGGCCCCCGGCAGTCCTCAGCAGGAGTCCACAGCAGAAAGTCCCCAGCAGTCCTAACTCAAAAAAAAGAAAGGGCCTCGTGCTGCCCTGCCTCTGCTACTGCCGAAACCACAACCGCAACCGCAACCGCCGCCAACCGCCAAACGCAGGACCATTAGCTCGGCTTTCACTTTCTCTCGCTTTCCGCTTTCTCTTGCTCCGCCCCTTCCTGCTACATCAGCAAACCGCAGGACCCCTAGCTCGACTCAGCAAACTGCAGGACCGCTAGCTCGGCTTTCACTTTCTCTCGCTTTCCGCTTTCTCTTGCTCTGCTATGTCAGCACGTCCATGGGGCATGGAAGATCTTTAAATCCCATAACCCTTACATTCGGCCCCAAGATCTTTCATGTCCCTTACTTGGCAAAAATACAGGAGGAATAACTGGTGTCAACAAAATTTCACAACAATATAACAAGAATAGCACACAATAAACACAAAACACCATATTTTAGGGTGGGGCTTGAGCACAAGCTCCCCATCATTCCCCCACCCCAAACAAATGGGGCCCCAAAATCTTGTGGTAAGGGGTGAAGATCTCTTCTTCTATGGCTACTTGCTGCTGAAATCGGATGTAGAGCTGTCCTTGTCCTAAGGGGTCTCATTTGAGAGGTCAGTTCTTAATATGCTTGATGCCAGGTCCAAGGGTGACACATCACAGTTGCAGACAGGGGGTGACATCCAGCTTAAGCTATCAGGCATCTACAGATGGAGGGTACCAAGCCTGTGGAAACAAATCTAACAAACAAGGTGAACAAACAAAAAATCAAGAACAATAACCAGACTATTGTAGCCTCACTCACGGTAGAATAAATGACTTAAGGGTACAATTTTGTAATCATCTTCTCCAGAATAAACAATAGTTACAGTGTTATCCTTCCCATATGCTATAATCTCTGCAGCCTTTGGAACATCATCTGGCTTCCGTTTTGCCCATACTTTAGCTCCTGATTTTATTCTATCAGTAGAACCAAATCCTTCAGTTCCTGTGACAGTTATTTTGGAAGGAGGGTCAGTTTTTACAAGTGGCATTGTGTTACAAGGAACGATAATCACTTGAACTATCCTATCATTCTTGTGAATCTGTATGGGCCCTTCACCTAAATTCTGGAATGTTACAACAATTTCTCCCTGATAATTAGAATCTATTACTCCAGCCAATACATGTATTCCTTGAGCTGCTAATCCTGATTTGGGTAAAATCTGTCCAAAGTGATTTTTAGGGATTCTTATGCATATCCCAGTGGAAATTTTTCTTACTTCTTTCCTGTCCAACCAAAAGTCCTCTAAACAATGTAAATCATACCCCACCAAACCAGGTGGTCCTGGGTACGGTGCTGGGACATCTGGCCTCAAGGTCCAATATTCAATATTTGGGATCGTGTGTGTTTGTTGTTTTCTAATTTGCAGATTGGGGGTCAATCATTCTGGCTAGAGGTGTACTTCCTCCCAATGGTCTATTATTCAAATTACGCAAAGCCATGAACAAATTATCCTTCCAATGTTGATATGAATTATTGGAACTTAACTTCCTCAACTGTTCTTTCAGTAATGCATTCATTCTTTCAATTAACCCAGATGCTTCTGGATAATATGGAATATGATATATCCATTCTATATTGTTTAGTATACAATATTTCTTCACTTCATTGCCTTTGAAATGTGACCCATTGTCACTTTGAATCTGCATTGGGGTTCCATAATATAGACTTATGAGATCTAGAGTTTTACAAGTGTTTTTCTGGGTTGCATTCTTATAAGGACAAGCTACTAGTACACCTGAATAGGTATCAACACAAGTACATATAAATCTGCATCCTTTATCCAGTGGTAGTGGACCAATATAATCTATTTGCCAGATTTGGGCTGGGACTTTTCCTCTTGCTATCTCTCCAGTTACTACCTGAGGAACAGTTCGCTCCTTTTCCAATTGACATATATGACATTCTTCTGCTATCTGTTTTAACAGTGAATGAGAGATACTAATGCCTCGATCTTGTGCCCACTGGTGTGTGGCCTGGACCCCAAATGGCCTGCTGTTTGGTGGACCCATTTTGCTAATACCGGATCATCAGTTGTTGTCAAAGTAGGGACAATATGTTCAGTAGCAATCTTTGCCAGTCGATCAGCATGAGCATTGTACTCACGTTCTGGTGTGGTGGGGGCCACGTGAGCATCTACATGAAAAACTGACAAGTCAGTGACCAAAGACATGTTCCAGATATCTTCCCATAATTCTTTGCCCCAGACTTGTTTCCCATGAATTTCCCAATTTTCATTTTTCCACATGGGCATCCATGTAGCTAACCCATTAGCTACCGCCCATGAATCAGTGAATATATGACACTGTCCTCCTTGTTCTATTTTGATGGCTTGATATACTGCCATAAGTTCAGCATATTGGCTACTTGCACCTATCCCAGTACTTTCCAACGTCCTTCTAGTACATGGGTTATAGGCCACTGCTTTCCAATGTCTTTTTTGCCCCAAATATTTTGCTGTCCCATCAGTAAACCATGCATGTCTCTTTTGTTCCTCAGTCAATACATCATATCCCTCATTCCATTTTACAGTGGACTGTACCAACTGTTGCTTTGGCTCAGGGGGTGTGTCATCCCTCTCAATTTCTATGTTTGCTATAGATTCATGCAGAGCAGAGACTCCGCTTTTGCCTGTTTTCGCTCTATTTTGAATATACCACTTCCATTTGATTATACTAGCCTCTTGGGCATGTCCAATTCTGTGAGAAGCTGGGGTACTCATTACCCAGGTCATAATTGGGATTCCAGGTCTTAATATCACTTCATGGCCCACAGTCAGTTGTTCAGTCTCCACCAAAGCCCAATATGCAGCTAACAACTGCTTTTCAAAAGGTGTGTACTGGACTCCAGATAAAGGGAGTTTCCTATAACAAAATCCCAAAAGTACATTTCGGCTTTGTTGTTTTTGCCATAAGCTCCAGCTTGCATAATCATCTTGTACAGTCACTTGCAATTCCACTGGACCATTTTGCATGGGCCACAAATCTAGGGCCAATTGTATGGCAGCCTTGGCTTCTTCAAAAGCTTTACTCTGCTCAAGTCCCCAATCGAATTCATATTTCTTCCGTGTGACTCTATATAAAGGTTTTAAAATCTGTCCCAAATGTGGAATGTGGTGCCTCCAGTATCCAAACAATCCTATGAACTTTTGGGCCTCCTTCTTATTGGTAGGGGTAGGAAAATCCTGAATCTTTTGTCGGGCTTGAGGAAGAATCTCCCTTAGCCCCTTGTTCCATTGTATACCCAAAAACTTCACATTCTGAGCTGGTCCTTGAACCTTTGCAGGGTTAATTTCCCACCCTTTACTTTTCATATGCTCAATTAGAAGGGTCAAACTCCTTTCCACTACTTTCGCATCTTTTCCCTGTATCATGATATCATCAATGTAGTGGGTAATCTGTACACCAGGTAGCTTTAATTCATCCAACTGTTCAGCCACAATCCTGTGACAAATAGTGGGGCTATGTATGTACCCTTGTGGCAAGCGAGTGAAAGTATATTGTCTACCCTGCCAAGTGAAAGCGAAGTGGTCCCATTGTTTAGAGTCTATTGGGATGGTGAAGAAGGCATTTGCCAAGTCAATAACTGCATACCAAGTCCCATCATATTTCTGGATCCTTTCTATTAAGGTGATGGTATCTGGAACAGCAGCATACAAAGAAGGAGTCATCTTATTCAACTGTCTATAATCCACAGTCATTCTCCATGTCCCATCTGATTTTCTTACTGGCCAGACAGGATTATTCCATCTTGTGGTTGTAGGGACTAACACTCCTGCTTCAACATATTCCTTTATAGTAGTGGCAATTTCATCTTGCCCACCTGGCACACGATACTGTTTTAAAGTAATTACTTCAGAAGGTTCAGGCAAAGTGATTGGGTCCATTTTTAGTTTTCCCACTAAAACTGTATTAATTCCTATCTTCCTCACAGCAAATTGGTATCTTCCTTCAGGTAAATTCAGAGTCATGCCTCTCAATACATCTACTCCAATGATGTATTTAGGAATGGGTACAACAACCACAGCATATTCCTTCTTAGGTAACTGCCCAATTTTCATTGTTATTTTAACCTGTCTGGCTGATATTTCAGTGCCTCCTAGACCTGTGATGGTAATAGGAGTTCCATGTTTAAACTTATCCGGGTTTCCATAGATAAGTGTGGCCTCAGTCCCAGTATCAATCAGTGCCCTAGTCACAGTAGTTGATCCATTCTTCCAATATATTGTTAAACCAATATGGGGTCTGCAATCTCTTCTGCATATTTCTTTTATCTGGGCTGGGGCTTGGCCTATCTCCTATTCCCCCTGAAGGTGGGGCAAACTTGGATACAAAGATTCAGATACAGAAATACCTGCGGGGGTGGTTCCTGCTTCCCTGTTCATTCTAATGCTAAGTACCTTTTCTTGGTACAGCTTATGCAGCTCTTCAGTTGGAATACCATCTATTCTTCTAAAGTCCACCCCAGCTCTTAATAGAGCAGTAAGCAGTTCCCTTCTTGTGGGTCTATTTTGTCTCTGAATCTTCTGGCTGTTTACTCTTCTCTCTCGAGGCAATTTGTCTTTTTCCCATTCCCCTAAATCGCTTAATTGTGAAATCTTATCCAGCACCTCT
The DNA here is from genome assembly GCF_028583685.1 of Petaurus breviceps papuanus. Lineage (NCBI taxonomy): Eukaryota > Metazoa > Chordata > Mammalia > Diprotodontia > Petauridae > Petaurus > Petaurus breviceps. The sequence continues at coordinate 46,248,779 of NW_027185809.1, forward strand.
GAAAGAGGGTGCCCTATTTCTCCAATTAAAAGAGTCAGAATTAGGTGCTTATATGCAGGAGGAGCCGTCTTCACTATGATATTTCTATGAGGAACTCCTAGGGGGGTATCATAATATGCATTTGCATCTCCAATCAGGATAGCAGTTTTCATTACCTCCTCCTTTAGCTTTCTCATACAGTCTCTAAGTGAGTACCAGGGTCTGTCTCCCCTAGGCCACATAGATTCAGTTGGATATTGCTTTTTGCAACCTTCTGCAGCTAAAGCTAGAAGACTCGTTTTGTTATTTCCTCCTTGCATATGGTGATCCCTAAAAGCCTGGTGTACAAAAGGATTCTGACTGATACTTATGAATTTTAAACAGTCCTCATTGTCCAGTGTTATTCCTCCTGCACCTTCATCAGTGATTCTTACTATCCAAGACACTAAAGACTCCCCCATTCTTTGGGTAAATCTACTCAATATATCAGTGATCTCCTGTTGAGTGAAATCCTCAATTATCTCCCTGGACTCTGTTTTGCCTCGGTGGTTCTCCTGCCTTCTTCTTCGTATGGGGAGAGCTTCTACATTAGGAGACTCCTCATCTAACCTTGTTCCATTCTCCTCACACACATTCTCCTGGAAGCTGTCAGGGCAACTCTGCCCAGCCTGTACAAAAGCTGCATGCACATTCCTTCTGCTAGTTTTTTGCTTCCTTTTAGCAACATGAACAGTAGCTTGCTCCTGGACCACATGAGTCCCTCCAGTTTGCTCTTCTGAGTGCTGTGACACAGAAGAATCCTCAGGCAAACCAGCTGACTTCCTAGCCATCCTAGCTCTTTCCTTCAGCAGCTTATCCCTACTTTTACACATAAGGCGATAACTTGTTAGCAGCACCCAGCCTCTCCTGCACACTCCTGCCAGTTCTTTGCCTTGTTCTATGGGTATTGCTTTCAAACATCTTTCCAAATCTCCAGGTTCTCCCTCTTTTAGCCTTGGTTCCCAGTTTTCACAGGGCCCTGTGCTTTTAGCCCATTCTCTGGCTAGAGAGGAATAAGGCAAATCCTCCCAACCTGGAATAGCCATTTCTCCCTCTAAAGCCCCACTGCTTCCAAATAGAGGCCTGACATTTTGTGATCCCATCCTGGTCGCCAAATGTATCAGCAATGCCATATTCACAATGCCCATAGAGATTACAAACATGCTGATATAATTCTCCATCACAAAAAACGTCAGGCTTGCCATTTGGGGAAATAAACTAGAAAATTTATTAAGATACCAAAAGACTGAGTCCCAAAACCAGAAAGTGAAAGCCATCAGAGTAGCCATGACATTGGCACAGATAGACAAAGCAGAAAGCACCCACATTTTTAAGCCCTCAAAACAGAACAGGCCACCCCAGGCAAAGGTCCTCCTCTCCCCACTCACAGCAACCACCCAGCGTCCGGGAAGCGCGCTCCCAGCAGCTCCGGCCCCCGGCAGTCATCAGCAGGAGTCCCCAGCAGAAAGTCCCCAGCAGTCCTAACTCAAAAAAAAAAAAGGGCCTCACGCTGCCGCTGCCTCTGCTACTGCCGAAACCGCAACCGCAACTGCAACCGCCGCCAACCGCCAACCGCAGGACCGTTAGCTCGGCTTTCACTTTCTCTCGCTTTCCGCTTTCTCTTGCTCTGCTATGTCAGCACGTCCATGGGGCATGGAAGATCTTTAAATCCCATAACCCTTACAAATACTTAACAGCTGACTCTGTATAAGCACATGATAGGACAGCTAGGTAGCATAGTGGATAGCGTACAGATCTTAGAGTGAGAAAGGCACATCTTCTTGAGTTCAAATCTGGCCTCAAAAACTAGCTATGTGACCCTGGCCAAGTCATCTAATCTTGTTTTCTTCAGTTTCCTCATCTGTAAAATGCACCAGAGAAGGAAATGGCAAACCACTTCAATATCTTCATTAAGAAAACCCCAAATGGGGTCATGAAGAGTCAGACGCAATTGAAAATGACTGAACAACAGAACACATAACATAGTTTTATATTTAATGTGCATTTTTAATATTTTCTTCTAATAAAATGATAAAATTTATCACTTTATTAAGACTAAACAATCAACAGAAAATAAACTAGGCCCCTAATTTGTAGTGTTTGCTGATTTAGGAGGTATAAATCCTCACACTGAAAACTTAACAATTGACTCTTCTGAGCTTTAGCATACCACTGCTGTGGAATGCATAGAGATGATCCCAAATGAAAAACATGGCCAAAACTATCTATATACAGCAATAATAATAGACAAGTCTATGCCTTCCCTCAGTTGCTTATCTCCAATTAATGTTATGTCTGGCTTTTTTTTTTTTTGTACATAGCTGTTTCCATGTAATCTCCCCCATCAGAGAGCAAGCCCTGTCTTTTGCCTCTTTTTGTATCTCCAAAGTTTAGCATAGTTCTTGACACTTAGCAAGGTAGGCTAGGTACAGTCACTTTTCAGTCATGTCCAACTCTTTGAGACCCTATTTCAGGGTTTTCTTGGCAAAGATACTGCGGAGATTTGACACTTCCTTCTTAAACTTATTTCATAGAAAAGGAACTGAGGCAAACAGGATTAAGCGACTTGCTAAGGTCATACAACTAGTGTCTGAGGTCAAATTTTAACTCACAAGAATGAGTCTTCCTGATTCTAAGCCCAGTTTTCTGTCCATTGCACCACCTCGCTTACATCTAGACACTTAGTAGGCACTTAATAAATATTTAGTGACTAATACATGAAGTGACTCACAAGTAATAATAGGACCATTAAACTAAGTTAAAAACAACTTTGGATAAGAAATCTTTCTAGCTTTTTATTGGAAGAACAGACCATTCTCCAAACCAAAGTTCAAAGTCTCACATACCAAACAAATGTAATAAGTAGCTATATCTTCTAGTTTGAAGTTCCTATGTCTCAAAAACAGGAGGAAATTTTCATCTGTCTATATTTTAAAATCTCTTGACTATACAGTAAGTCTCTTTCTTTCCTCCTACTCATTCAGCAGAGCAACTAAACAGAGAACAGCTGCTGAATGTCTTTCATCCTAAGAACACTCTTCATACACTTATTGGAAACTGAGTATTATGGTCTGTAGATGTAATTCCAATTTTAGGATTCTCCTGATGAATGAACATCATACTTTCCCTTCATCTAGAGTAGGAAAGAAAGTTCCAACAATCGTAATTATCAACCCCCTTTCATCTGAACAGTGTACTTTATATAACTCTCATCATTTTGGTCATTCCACATAACAAATATGTGAAACATTAGCTATAGTTCATGTGAGATCATGGAACTGGACATTTAGGCACAGCTTCCACAATTATATTTAAAAGTATGTATTAACTGGGATTAAAGTTAACATGAGCTTTATGTGCTCATGTTTCAAAGAGCAACCTGATTACCAGCTGGGTTCAGGAGAAATTGATTTTCTTTTTAAAGGCCTCTTTTCTCATAGCCAGGCTCTCATACTTACTGTATTATTAACCAGGTACATTAAGGACCTGGTTTGTCTCTTGAACATTGAGTCCAGGTCAAAAATGTAAGAAGGATGTCAGGCATGAGATCCAGAGTGGCTTAAAGGACCACAGGCTTTTATCCCAGAACCAGAACAAAATTATCTTTAAAGTATAGGTGTGAGTGTGGGGGCAGTTTATGAGTGTATGTTCAAGAATATTATTTCTCCTGTAGCTTTCACCTAGGTAGTTACTGTGATACTGAAAATAGAGATACCAAAATGTTAAATTGAAGTTGATTTGGATAGGTGTTCATGATCATGCAGCAGGGAGAGAGACAACTTTTGAAACCAGGAAGACAACATTCCCCACCTCTGATACATGATGTCTGTATGAGCCTATTCAAATCATTTTATCTGCTCATGTCTTAGTCAATTCTATGAATACCAACTACAGAAAAGGTGTTGAACTGCTTTGGTAGGAAACTTGTCAGTGAACATTCTCTCTACTTGTGAAATCATAGCTCCACATCAAATCCTTCAATAAATAAAATAAAATATATAGCTGAAATAAAGAAGGATATTTTAGTCTGCATTACCCATACCCAAGTTTACAGATTATTTTGCTGATATTGGATCAATATTTAAACTAACAGAATAAGAAGACTGGACTAGGCTCTATAATATAATATAATAAATCAAGTAGATTCAGCACATTTCCCTGATATAGAGTTGTTGTATGAACCTGACCTAGCACCAATCACATTGTAAGATCACAGAATCTAGAACCAAGATCATTAGTCAGTTTTATTTTTATTTTTTGCTTTTAATTTGTGGAATAAAATGAGCATGTCCATGATATAGTACCATAAAAAAGAGATGCTTGCACATGAAATTGCATATCTATTATGTACAACTTGCTATTCCTTTTAAATATTAATAAATTTTTCATGTAAATTTCTTTTTTCCCATCCCTCCATCCTAGAGATGGCTACCAGTAGACATAAATATATATATATATATATATATATATATGTGTGTGTGTGTGTGTGTGTGTGTGTATACACACATACACATATGAAAACTAATTTTATACATGTGTCTATTTATGATTTCTTTTTCTGGATTCAGATAGAGTCTTCCTTCATAAGTCCTTTGTGGTTAACAGTCAAAATGACAGTCTCTCAAAGTTGTTCTTAAAACAATATTTTTACAAAATAATGAATGCTTATTATGAAACTGAGTCTCAGAGACCATAAGTGAGTAAAAGAAGAATGTGAACACAGGTCCTTAAACTCCCAAAGTAGTGCTCTTTTCACTAGACCATACTGCACACTGATGGCATGAAGTTTATCATTAGTGAACTGGATTGCCTGAAGTTGGTACACTTTATTGTCATTTCTAGGTCCTTCTCAAATATGTCCCTAAAAAAAATAAGACAGAGCTTTTGATTACTTTGTCAAGTGTTCAGTCATCCTGAATCTGAATTTTCAAATATTCACAGATTCAACCTTTCCAGTGAAGTAAGCCCAGATACCAAGCTATACACAAACTCCATCAAAATAAACACTATGTATAAGCCTGAAGGGAGCTAGAGATGCATCAAAAGTCTCTCTTATTCCTGGTTACTGGCCCAAAAAGTCATCATACAGACAACACACCTATAGAAGAGAAGGCACTGGATACTTATACAGGACAGCTATAAGCTGTAGTTCTCTATTGTTTCTCTTTTACTGCCAATCTAATTCTGCCAAAAGACATCACTACTGAAGTATATCTTACCTAAACTGGTTATCCTAATCATCCATCTTTCTTCTTAAATAATCTACTAAATGATGCTTCTCTACACCAAAAATGAAAGTACAATTATTAAAGATAAGTCAAGTAGTTTCAGCTACCAACCCTGCCCTCTTTTGGCTGACAATCTCCCACTTGATGAACAAAGAGCTACTTTCTCTGAATTCCTCAGGACCTTATTCTCTCTACCTTTCTGCTATTGATACAATTCACAGTTATATTACTATAGTATTAGGCTAGTCTTGGGGCTGGTTAATAGGATAATGGAAATATACTCAAGTAAATGTGAAATTTTCATTATTCACCTTACAATAGTATGGCAACTAAATGAAGCTATACAATTAACAATTAATTCTAATTGACTAGAGGGATTTTAGCTGAATTTACAAGGTAACTGAAGGCTAAACTATTTTTACTAAAATTTCCCAAGAAATAACTTTTTTCTGTTAGGATGCAAAAGATTCATCTTTCCAAACTATCAAATGTGTATAAGTCGGTTAGTATTTCAATTTTATATTTTTATTAGCATCACACTTTACCAACCACAAAGCTTTATCCTAGTGACCAACCCATTAAGCACAGCTCGTACACAGTTTGAAAGAGGCCTCATGAAAATACAAAGGTGAAGTTGCTTTGAATGACTAGCTGAGGGAAATAAACCTACAGGAAGAAATAAAATATTTGTCAAACTCTTCAAACATTTGGAAAGGAGAAAGCTTTAAAAATCTACAACAAGAAAGATGACAGGTATTTCAAAATAAAGATTGATTATAAATATGAGAAGCTAGTGCTTATAATCTATTGAATCTATATAAGGTATTTATTAAAGAAATCAGGTTTAAAAATTAAGTTTTGAAAAATGTAAAAAAAACAGCTATAGGTCTATTAACTAACAGGATATCCTCTGCATCAGAAAACAAACACTTTTCCATTTTCCTTCTCATACAGACTTCAATAGGTTGAAAGCAGATATACAAGAGAAGAAAGGATCAGTTCCATGAGAAATGATAGTTGTTTATAACTTTTTTATATTAGATTTCCTTTTTTATTATGAACTAAGCAACTATCAACATGAACAAATATTTTATCATTCAAATAATCAACAAACAGAATCATATGCAAATCTGAAGTTACTTATATTTTGTTTAGGAATATATTCAACATAATATGGTAGTAACAAAACTACCTTGTTTGTTTGTGTCCCTTCCTGAATCTCTTTCTGGTCTTTTCAATGCATTTCTTAAAATATTTCATTAGTGCTCTTTCTTTTTCTTCTTTTTTTTTCTTTAGAAATTTATTTATTTTTAGTTTTCAACATTCACTTCCATAAGTTTTCAATTTTCTCCAACTCCCTCCACTCCCTTCTCTTTTCCCCAAGAAGGCATGCAATCCAATATAGGTTCTACATATAAATTCTTATTAAACATATTTTCACATTAGTTATGTTGTGTAACAGAATTAGAATGAATGGAGGAACCATGAGAAAGGAAAAAACTTACAATTCTTAATCAGTTTAAGCACACATATATCCTCTCATAACAATTTTTAAAAAGTTATCTCCCCAGCTATTTACTTTGTGTCCTTTGATGCATAAATTAACTCATGTAAAGTCTTTCAAACTGAATTTTACATATTTTGTATTTGTTTGAAGAGAAGGAGAGAAGGAGTTTTTAGTATAGATATAGATTTGTTTGCCTGCTCTAGGCTTCTATAGGCCTCATTAAAAGTTCCAGTGGCTTGAGATTTCTAATTCTGATTACTTAGATTTCCAAGTCACTAGCTAGCTTGTTAAGTTAAAATTTGTTTTACAACATTTATAATGCTCCTTTTGCCAAACAGGAATTAGCTGGTTTTTAGGGGGGGAACCCCCTAATTTCTTGAGTAAATTATGCTGTTTTATTAATTAATAATAGCTGGCATATGTACTTCATCATATACCACTTTATGATATTTCAAGGTTTGGTAGATTCATCCCATATGGGAAGCTTTCAAGTATACTCCTAGGGAGAGCTAAGAAGATCATCACAAGACATGTGGTTACTAGGCAAGGAATTCTTTGTTGATGCAACCAAAAGGAAAGAGGAAAAGAAAAAATTCCCCTTAAAACTTTGGCCAGCTTCCACTTTCATAGTGGTGGAATGTATGGAGTCAACAGAAGGTGCTAACAGGTCCTCCACATTAAACCTTTCAAAGGTTATAATTTTAGATTTGTTTTAGTAATTCTCTTTTATTCTCCTCTTAATCCGATTAAGCATTCATTCCCCTCTTAATCTGCCCCATGAATCCCATGCATTATCTATCTGAAGCATGTATCAGTCCAGTGAGTGACTGCCTAAGGATCTAGTCCTCTTTAAAGGAAAAAAATTAGCTTAAATATAGATAGTCATCTCTCTTTCTTATCTCTTCTGCCTTCACTCACCTATATTGTGGATATGTTTATAAATGGGGAAATATTAAGGATTTGATCTGTTGTATCAACCTCTCTTATAATAAAAAAAAAACCAATACCCTGGAGAGACGACAACAAAAATAATAATGTAGCCAACTGAGAGGAAATTAATTGGAAAATAAAATTCTGAGATACTCCTTAATTGAAGTATTCAAATAATCCCTCCTTCTCTCTCTCTCTCTGTCTGTCTCTGTCT
>NW_027185809.1:46257075-46288528 GCF_028583685.1 Petaurus breviceps papuanus
ATATATATACATATATATATATACACACACACATATATATACATATAGAGACAGACAGACAGATAGACCTGAAAACTAATCAGAAACTGCATAGCTGTATGTAATAATATCTTAAAGAAGAAAGTAATAGTGTCATAGATGTAGCTAATATAGAAGATCACATAAATGAAATTGACTATATATTAACCAATATGAAATTCTTGGGTTTAGATGTTGGCATAATTTTTTAATCAGATACACAAGCTGTTGATCTGTTAAAATGAAGATAAAAATTAGCACCAAATTAGAAACATGTATAAAAGTGAGAAGACTTTGAGTACAATTATCATATCTTCCATCTATTCAAATAAACCATTGATTCTAAAGTATTAGAAGTAAAAAAAGATATTGACTTCAGTTACTATCATTTCTTTCAGAAATTGAACAGCTGTGAGCCAGTATCCAAACCTAACAGACTAAAACTCTTCAGAACCATCCCTTTCAGCAAAGAATGGATCTCCTTGTCAAACAGAAAAACACAGGAGCCAGATACAAACATCTCTTCAGAATATAAAGTCATTTACAAAATTTTTTTGTAGAAAGATTATGAAGAAGGCAGAATTCCAGCAAGAAGTTTGGTTCAAATGTTTCAACTATACCAAACTCTCTTACCTTAAAAAGCAAAAAGTAATAACCCACCATGATGTAAAAGAACAACTATCAGAAAAACAAATATAAAAGAAATTCCTGCAAGGTGATGCCTCAAATTTTTTTTTAAATAAAGTGAAATGGAAAAAATAGATGCTAAACAAACATGAGAGGCAATATGGCATAATAGATTCATAGTTGGTTTCTGAATCAATGGAGACCTAGTTTAAATTCTTGTCTCTAATATATAACCGCATGACCTTGGTCATGTCACTTAAGCTTTCATTGACCTAGGCATCTCTGTAAGATTTTAAGTTATATGTGAGGCAATGATCTGCGCTGGTTTAGAAAGTTTTTTGTTTTCTTTGGTTTTGTTTGTTGGGAATGTGTTTTTTTCTTTCCTTGTTACTTGTTGCTTTATTTTATTTTATTTCTGTTTTTGATAAACACGTACAGACAGAAAGCATAGGAAGAAAAAGACATTCCTTAATTTGATGGCTGAATATTCTATCTAAAATCAAGATATAATAGTATTTATAACAAAAAAAAAACTAAATTTTTTCAAGTAACTACAGGATTGAAGCAAAAGTTTCTGTTTTCTCAAGTATTATTCAATATAATGCTGGGAATGAATTGCAATATACCAAAATGTAGCAAAAGCAATATCACAAAAAGAAAAGAAAAATGCATAGAAACAGTAGTGATAGACAATAAGAAGGTAATATTTTCTCTAATTTGAGATAAATTATTTTATTTAGCAAATTAGATTTGATGAAAGATTGGGTTGAAATAATTCTGTCCAATTAAGTTGCTTTATATAAAATAACCTCACAAATATTAGTTGGTTTTGCTGGAGTTTTATTTTTTCTTCTCTTTCTTTTAAATTTTTGTTATGAAGTAGGTAGGGAGGTGTATAAAATATTTTTAAATGTATTATGAAAAGTATCAATAAATATTTTAAAGGCAAATACACACATATATAATTTATATATTACACATTTATAAATTTATACATATATTACAATATTTAAATTTTACATATATTTGTGCCACTGTAACTACATAATGGACTATGAGTCCAATTGCATAAATAAATGAAAAAATTCCTGTAGAAATCAACTTTTTTTTTAATATTACAAAAGCCAAGAGGAAGTTGTATAAAGAGAAACTCCATTCAAAATTATTCTGATGTTTAGAAAACATTTGGGTCCTAATTTTTCAAGATACATACAAGACGTAAATACACACACAAAACACTTTTCACAGAAATGAAATCAGAGGAATGAAGTGGTAAGACATTCATTGTTCGCATCTGTGTAATGACAATATAATAAATGATGATGCTAAATTATTTATACACAGTTCTGTACCACAATTTTATGAGGTACACTGGTCATCCAACCTCACTTCACTTAAAGCTCCCCCTCTTGACTTTCCAGACTTTCCAACTCCTCAAGAATCTAGCCCTCTCCCTCTTTCCCACTCCCCTTCTATGTGTTATCTTTTCCCATTAGAATGAAGCTGCCTTGAAAGTAGAAACTTTTTGCTCACCAGTGTTTATCACAGTGCCTGGCATATAATAAATGATAAATAAATGACTGACTGCCTTCTTTTTTTCTTGTTGTTTATATATCTATCTATTTCAGTCAATCAATATTTTTAATCATAGCTGTACGTAATTCTTAAATCCAATTATAGCTAGATTAAAATAAAAGATGCTTTTAAAAGAATAAAAGGTTTTTAACCTAAAGAGAAATAATGGGATTATGGAAGTGCAGCATGAATGAAAGAACAGAGTAGTACCAAATCTCCAACTGTATTATGAAGTCATATTTACAAAACTATTAGAAATAAATGAAACTGTTTAGAAATAAAAAGTATACTAGGAAGAGACTAAATAAGAAGAATCAGTAGCAACTGAACAAAGTAGGTCAGTGTTTGACAAATAAAGAACTTAGAGAATTATATTCAGGAGAACCCTTTCAGCAAGAACTGACAGGAAAATAGGAAAGAAGTTTGGAAGAAATTAATTAACAGTAGAATAATACAACTTATATCACAATATATTTCAAAAGTGTAAGTGACTGTTATATAAAAGTTTTTTTTTTATTTGTTGTTTTAAGAATAGAAGAAGGTATGCTTCAAATCTGTGCTTAAGCAAACCCCATATTTTCAGGGGTTTGGGCATCCCATAACATGGACAAAAATTGATTAAAATTTAGGTGTCCATTGATCACTGACTAGATGAACAAATTGAAATAACATGTAAGGAATGAAGAGAAACATGAGAAGATTTTATAAACTGATTCATTTAGCATTCTGCTACATAGATTCTCCATGGAAGATTTATGTAAGAACATAGACAAGAATCATACAAGATGAGAAAACATGGATGAGTTGTGTTCTAGACCTTTGAGGCATTCACTGCATTAAACAGAGCATGTATTGTTTTTAAAAATTGAAGTATAGTTTTCTATCAATGGTTCTCACCAGAACCTCATGAGGTATATTATTATTCCTATCTTATACATGAGGAAAATCAGGTTGAGAGAAATGAAATTACTTTCCTGTGTCATTTTTTGTTTTTGTTTTTGCAGTAAGTGATAAATTGAGGACTTTAATTCAGATACATTACCTCCAAATCCAGTTGTCTTTCCATGAAACCACATTGCTTCCTACAATTTGTTCACCCTTCCAATTTGCTCCACCTTTGTATTGGCAGAGGAGAGACAACCTTGGACAGAAAATCTGAATATCAAGCCCTCTAAATGATCTCTAAGTCGTATCCAACTCTAAAGTCTATGACCCATTCAACAACTTATAACTTTATAGTATAGCATTATTGTACTTTGAATAAGCAGATTTTGTCTTATAACAAGGAAATATTCCCTAATATTCAGAACTCCAACCTATGTAGCCCATTAAAAATGGATGAGAGGGAATTTCTCATCAAGAGGGCCTTCAATTAGAATTAGATTGCCATTTGTTATAGATATTGTAGAGATCATTCCTAATCAGCTTCACATTGAACTTATAACTTATGGACCTATGGACCTATGACCTCTGAGGGTCCTGCCACTGATAAGCTGTGTAACTTTTGGTAAATTATTTAATTTTGTACGGTCTCAAAAAAGGAGGATTGGATTCAATGATCACCAACGTCCCTTCTAGTTTTTATTCCATGATACTAGAAGTTTCTGTGATTCTTAAAAGAATTACATAATCAAAATACTAAAGTTCTTTGATGGATTTTTATCTCTTCAGTTTGACTATCCCTTGCAGAAGTTGAGATTTCAACTCATTTATGCTTTTTCTTCATCTCATTGAACTTTTGTCCATCCACGGCTTCTTAAAAATCTTCAACAAGGGCTCCAATTTTATGTTCTTGAAATATAGTTCCTAATATTGTGTGACTACTAATGGAGTTCATAGGCGGTTAGTTATTCCTCACTATATGATCGGTCTATATTTTGTGTCTCTCTGTTGGCATCCATTATGCTTTTATTCTTATGAATTTCATCATTAGCAATATCTTGCAACATTTATAAATGCTTGATGCTTTTCCATTGTTATTTGGTTTACTGTACTCAGATACACAAATTGATATTCTCTTCAATGATATAGATCACAATAAATTTATGTCCTCATTTTATGCAACTTTTGTCCATGTCCTTTCATAGGTTCAGCAAGAGGGCTGTTCCAGCATGCTAGAAACCATCTTTCTTACCCCAGCTATTGTGAGGATATCAGTGGTGCCCTTGAATTGTCTACCTATGATTCTTTCACTTTTGCTACCTTGGGGACATGATCCAGATGAAAATAACTAGCATCCAAGTAGAACTTTAAAGATTACAAATTACTTATCATATTTTATTTCATTTGAACCTTATAGTAAACGAGTCAATAAATACTATGATCTGTATTATATAGATGGGGAGAGTAAAGCTCAGAAAGTTTAACTGAATTTCCCATGGTCAAATAGGTAAGTGTCAGAGGTGAGATTTGAAGGTGGATCTTCCTGACTCCAATTCCAGCCTTCTATCCACTATGCAGCACTGCCTCTCACAGTGGCTGTAAATCAAAATTGGGATCCCCTCCTTACCTCCCCACAAATGCATTCTAATTAACATATGCTTTAAATAAAACAAACAAATGAATAAACAAAATATACACACACACACACAAACTCTGTATCTTACTAAGCAATAGGACTTTGCTCAAAACTAAATCCTGGATTTCTACAGTTTTTCCTCAATTTGTTACCAGCATATGAGTCAATTGTCACCTAAGAGCAACAAAAGACATTTGTCAAGATCCCTGGCTGTGTCGACCTCCATTCCTCTTAGTTTTGTCATACTACAAAAAATGTAAGATGGATTTGTGAAACTCATATTTCAGTTTGTTTACCTTCATTCTGAGGGGGAAAATAGTCATTCTGAGCTAAGTGCATATTTCCAACACCAATCCTTCAGGGTGTGTTTTATTATGGGAAAGTATAAACCTCTATGTTTAATTAAAATAAAAGTAGAACATGGTGGTGTAATTTATTCTACAAGCAAGGTTCATAGGAGTCATTGAGATTTTGTAAAGGTGATCTTTATAGAAGGCATAATTCTTGCCTCTACTCTCAATCCATCTCTTATTCAAATGGATAATTGGTATGCTTATATAGATATACATATATATGTGTGTATGTACATATGTATGTGTATATACATGTATATGTATGAATATGTATATATGTGTGTGTACATATATAAAAGTGCATAGCAGGAAAACATCTAAGTTGTGCACTTGTGATTTTTTAATCCCATATATTTCCTTGTTTCTTTTGCCTTTCATCTGGCATTCAGCTCCTTGGTAGTATTACTTAAAATAATACTTAACATGAGCAATAAGAAAGCACATCACTCAGGAAGGCACATAGCTGCTTAATGGTGCAAGATCACTCTAATTCCCTCTCCTCTGGTTTTATTTTCCTTTAGGGGACAACAATTCTAAAGACCTAATTCTGTCCAAGCTGTTGAATTTTCATTGTCCTGCTGGCAAACTAATCAGGCAATTTTTTTCTTTCCTACCAAGAATAAAATTTACATTTTTTCTACATTTAATCAACCTATCGATTGGCATTTATTGATTGCCTACTTTGTGTCAGGCACTATACTAAGCACTAGAGATATAAATTCAACAACAAAACTCTCCCTGCCCTCAAGAACTTACATTCCAGAAGATGGGGAACAATAAATATGGTTATAAGAATATGCAAAATAAATATAAGGCAATTTGAGGGGAAGGGAAGAGATGACACTAAGCAGCTTGAGGAATCAGAAAAGCCTTCATATAGAGTTTACATATCAGTTTTACAGGAATCAGAATGTGAAGAGACAAAGTTGAGGATGGAGGGAATTCTAGGCCTAGGAGAGTGTATATAAGATTGGAAAGTAAGATCTGGGTGACTGAACAGGAAACTGAAGGGAGTTCCAAACACAGGGAAAGATCCAAATCAGAGGCACCAGAAAGAATCATGGACTTGTATCTTACTTCAAGTATTTTGGAAGAGGTGACATATTCTGCCTAGATTTCTTCACAAATACCACATCTGTAGAACATGGTCATAATTCCTGCAAAGACTTTATGCTCCAGGACATTCATGAACTGCACAAAATTCCAGCAGAAAATTCAATGAGGAAATATATCTGGATTCTGAAACTGCCCATTCTGAAATCATCATATCTACAGATACAAAATCGATGAGAGAAAGTGATTCATGGAAGAAATTTCATTGTATTATGGAGAGATGTAATGCCAAAAAGCAACTTCCCAAGGTTCAAAATACCAGCATAGCTCCTCTCCAATTTATTCAGTGACAAATTAAGAACAGAGAGAATCAAAAGATAGCATAATTCAAAATACAGCATTTACCAAGTGTAATTCAATAATCTCCAAGTACTACCCCACCCCTGGACATTACATTCATTTAATCAATCACTAAATCCTTCTTCTAAATACTACTCCACCCCTAGGCTGTACATTCATTTAGTCCTTCACAAAGTCCCTCTTCAAATGGATATTAATTTCCAATCATAAGTAAAGTACATTCATTTATTCAATCACAGAGTACAAAAAAGTCAAAAGTTCCCCACCCTTGGATTACAACTGAATAGGCCATCTACCCCAGAGTTACAACAAGTTTAAGCACAGCATTTAATACCCAAAGAGAGGTCTTTTCTTCATCTTGACATGAGGCAAGTTCTCAGCAATCTTTGTTCCTGGGGAGACAAAGCTTAGCAAGGCCACAAGATACATTGCCAGTGTCTTCATTAATTCATTCTTTGTCTGCAGAACAGTCTCAGGAACTCTGAACCAACAGCAAGGTTCCAAAGCCTCTGCAACAACAGGACTGTCTTTCACCAGTGAACAGATCTGGCAAAACAACATCAAAACAGACAGATGACAGCCATGTCTTCTCAGTCCTTGGCAGCTCTGGGTAGCAACTCTCAAAAGTCCTGGGCAATTCAAACTGGCCTTCAGCAATCCTCTAAGTCTCTCTCTGCCTCCAAGGTGCTGCTTCCCAAAATTTCTCCTGCCTCTCTCTTTTCTTGTGTCTCTCTCAATTTACATCACCAGCTCTGCCCAGTTCAGCCCTTTCTTTTCATGTCAACAAGTCCATCCCACAAGTGGGATTCACAAGCTCTGAGATTTAACACAATCAAACCAAAAACCAAGCCAATACAGGGGGATCTCTAATTTGCATTACTATTACAAGAGATTTGATCTATGTGGTCCTGTTCTAGCAACTCAGAACTTCATGTCTGGAAGACATTACTGGGAGGTGACAGTGGGAAACAATTCTGCCTGGGATGGTGGCTTTTCTAATAACTCTTAAAATAAAACTAGATAGGTTTCACCATCTTCTTCTATTGGATACTGGCTTTCAAGTCTTAGACAAAATAAATATCATGCCTAGGACCAGAATTCCCTTAAAAGGAAAGATCCCTTTCCTTTTACAAAGTAGGGATCTTTTTGGATTATGAGTCAGGACACATAATGTTTCATGATGTAGATAGTATATGCCACATCTATATATTTATCAGCTCCTTTTTAGAGCCTCTATGACCAAAATTTTCCATTGGCTACTACTCCAAGAATGAAAATATTCTGACTATTGACACCATATCAGATGAGGCTGAAGAAATCCCAGAGCATGACCATGAGTATGATACTTCTTTGGAAACTCTTTTGAAACTTCCTTCAGTGGGGAACTCCAGTCCATACTACCCATATATAGTCTGTTGTTTTTTGCTATATTGTGATGTGCTTGGAAACAGAGAGAAATTTGTCTTACTTTGTAATATTTAGGTAATGAACTGCATACTAGGGGGAGGTCAGCATAAGATATAGTGATGGTCCACAGATGAGAGACAGAATATGCTGAATAAAGTATGTTTGTCTAGAAAATTTAAGAATCAAGAAGTTGATTTCCAAAAGACATGAATGGAAAGAACAATGACCCAGAAAAAAATCAAAAGTAAACAACCAAATTGTAAAGATCAAATGGGACTCAAATGAAAAGGTATGAAAAGATACCCCCAACCTTCAACTTGGTGGCAGTGGGAGGTTCACAGGTGTTACAAGCTACACATGCTTTGAGGCTTTCTCAATCTTTTCAGCCAGTTATTTTTTCCCTCACTTAAAACCAAACTATTATTAGTTTTATGGGATGGCTGTTGGGGAGAAGTAAAGGTGGCGGGACCCATACCTTGGATATTATGATCATATAAGAAAAAGAAAACATCAATATTTTTTTTAAATACAAAGACTTGCTTGAACCAATGCAGAGCGAAGTAAAAAGGACAAGAAAAAAAAATTGTTCCCTATTGTCAATATTGTAAAAATGAATGATTTTGAAGATTCTTACAAAATGATTGAAATGAAGAGAGCCAAGGAAAGAATTTATATAACAAGAACACTGTAAAAAAAAAACTTCAAAAGCTAAATGAACTATTATTTTTAAAATTGATTATCTATGATTCCAGAGGTCTAGTGGTAAAACATTAAGACATGAAAAATGTAGGGTATAGAATAAAAAAAAATATATATATATATATATATATATATATTCAACACTTGTGGGGAATTTTATTATGCATATTAATGACAAACACATTTTTCTCCAATGCAAAAAGAGTGAGAGGAGCCAAGATGGCAGGGAAAAAGCAGCAACTTGCTTGAGCTCCCGCTCCAACCACCTGCAAAACCTGTAAAAAATTAATCTATACAATTTTAGAGCTACAGAACCCACAAAGTGACAAAGAAAAACAAATCTCCCACTGAAGACACCTGGCAAGAAGACAGGAAGGGTCTATAGCACCAAACTGGGAGGGGGGTACAGTCCCACATAAGCCACTCCAGCTCAGACGTAAGGAGTCCCAGACCTGCAGCAGAGACCCACCTGGGCAGACTTCAGAAGAGTGAATCACTGGCAGTTGTAGTGATTTCCAGATTTCTCAACCCATAAAAGCCAAAGAGAAAGAAAAAAGGTCAGTAGGGAACTCTGTTGGAACTGGGTGAGAGAAGAGTGTGCTTTGGTCCCAGCCCCTGGTGCAGCGGAAGTGGTGGCAGAGGTGGTAGCAGCTGCAGCTACTGCACCATGACTGCCTCCTGAGCTCCAGACCTATAGATTGCAGGGGGACCAAGCAAACATTCAGAGGGAAATTGCTTTTACTTTGATCTGCTTGGATCTGGGTCACAGTCTTAGGTAGTGGTACTGGGGTGAGGAGTACTATTGTGGCAGAGCTTGTGGCAGTTGAAGAGAGGGTGGCCTCCTAATAGCGCTGACAACAGTTGCACAAAACACCATAAATTTGGAACACAGCCCTCTCCTCTCTGTAAGCAGAGTTCTACCATGGCAAAGAGCTCAAAAGTGAAGACTGGCAAGATGAGCAAACAGAGGAAGTGCAATCAGACTATGGAATTCTTTTTGGGGGGGTCAAAAAGGATCAAAACATAGAGCCAGAAGAAGACAGCAAAGTCAAAACTCCTGTATCAAAAGCCTCCAAGAAACATATGAACTGCTTGCAGGCCATGGAGGAGCTCAAGAAGGATTTTGAAAATCAAGTAAGAGAAGCAGAGAAAAAAAAATGGGAAGAGAAATGATTCATGCAAGAAAATAATAAAAAAAAAGTCAACAACTTGCTAAAGGAGACCCTAAAAATACTGAGGAAAAAAACACCTTAAAATATACTAACAAAAATGGCAAAAGAGGTCCAAAAAGCCAATGAGGAGAAGAATGCCTTATAAAGTCAAATTGGTCAGTTGGAAAAGGAATTCCAAAAACACACTGAAGAAAATAATTCCTTCAAAATTAGATTGGAGAAAATGGAATACTTTATGAGAAATCAAATTGCTATAAAACAGATCCAAGCAAATGAAAAAAATAGAAAACAATGTGAAATATCTCATTGGAAAAACCACTCACTTGGAAAACAGATCCAGGAGAGATCATTTTAAAATTATCAGACAACCTGAAAGCTATGATTAAAAAAAAAAGAACCTAGACATTATCTTTCAAGAAATTATCAAGGAAAGTTGCCCTGATATTCTAGAACCAGAGAGCAAAATAGAATTTGAAAGAATCCACTGACCATCTCTTGAAAAATATCCAAAAAAGAAAACTCGTAGGAATATTATAGCCAAATTCCTGAGTTCCCAGGTGAGGGAGAAAATATTACAAGAAGTCAGGAAGAAACAATTTGAGTATTTGGAAAAACAATAAGAATAACACAAAATATAGCACCTTCTACCTTAAGGGATCAAAGGGTTTGGATTATGATATTTCAGAGGTCAAAGAAGCTAGGATTAAAACCAAGAATCACCTACCCAGCATTTATATGTATGTATAGGAGGGTATATGTGTGTGTGTTCATTCATGTAAGCATAGGCAGATGGCACAGGATGAATTGAATATGAAGGCATGATATCTAAAAAGCAAAATTAAGAGGTGGGAGAGGAATATATTGGGAGGAGAAAGGGAGAGATAGAATATGGTAAATTATTTCAAATAAAAAAGGCAAGAGAAAACTGTTACAATGCAGGGGAATAACAGAAAGGTGAAACAGAATGAGTAAACCTTACTCTCATTGGATTTGGTTTAAGGAGGGAATAACATAAACACTCAATTGGATATTTTACCCTACAAGAAAGTGTGGGGGTGGGGATAAGAGGGGGAATGATAGAAGGGAGGGTAGATTAGGGGAGATATTAGTTAAAAACAAACACTTTTGAAAAAGGACAAAGTCAAAGGAAAAAAAAACAGAATAAATGGGGGGTGGGATAGGATGGAAGGAAATATAGTTAGTCTTTCACAATATAACTAATATGGAAATGTTTAGTGTAATTACATATGTACAACCTATATTGAATTGCCTGTCTTCCCAGTTGGGGTAGGTGAGGAGGAAAGAAGAGAAAAATCTGGAAATAAACATTTTAAAAACAAATGTTAAAAATTGTTTTTTTATGAGGCAGCTAGGTGGCTCAGTGAATAGAGCACCAGCCCTGGAGTTAGGAGGACCTGAGTTCAAATCCAGCCTCAGACACTTAAGATTTATTAGCCATGTGACCTTGATTTAATCCCAATTGAACTGCTTCCCCCCCTCCAAAAAAAAAAAAGCAAAAAAAATTTTTTTAACATGCAACCAGGAAATAAGATACATGGGCAATGGGGTATAGAAATCCATCTTGCCCTACAAGGAAGTAAGGGGGGTAATGGGGGGAGGATATAAGATAGAACAGATAGAGGGAAAGGATATTCAGTATGCTTGCTATCTTGGGGTTTGGGGTAGCAGAGAGATGGGGAGAAATTTGTAACTCAATATTTTGTTGAAATTAATGTTGAAAACTAAAAAATTAATTAATCAATTTTAAGAAAAGAGAGGGAGGGAGAGGGAGAAGGGAGAGAGAGAGACAGAGAGAGAAAGAGAACAAAATATATCCTTGTGCAAATTTGACTACTGGCTAATTTACATAGTGCTTCCCCCTTCTCCTACACACACACACACACACACACACACACACACACACACCCCTACACACACTCAGGTAGTAGCTTAATACATTGTTCTTAATGATGACTCCTCCTAAATGGCAAGCCCTCCCCCACTCAATAAAATCCAGAAACTCTCTATTAACTCCAGGATCAAGTGTAAACTTTGGTCCCTTCCTGCCTTTCCAATCTTCTTAGAGCATATCCCACTCTCATGTACCTTATAATCCAGTTACACTGGCCTCCTTGCTGCTCTTCATGTGAGACACACCAAACTCCATCTCTTGACTCTGAATGTTCTCTTACAGTCCCCTAAGCCTGGAATGTTTTCAGTCTTCCTCTCAGCTTCTCTAGCTTTCTTCAAGTCTCAGCCAAAATCATCCCTTCTACAATAAGCATTTGTTGGCTCTCCTTAATGTCTGAACTTTTCTTAAATTTCTCCTGTGTATATCTGGTTTGTATTTTTTTTTTCATTGGGCCTATTCTGTTGAGTTGTGTTTGATTCTCTGTGGCCTCATTTAAGGTTTTCTTGGCAAAAATACTCAAGTAGTGTGCCATTTACATCTCTTGCTCATTTTACAGATGAGGAACTGAGGTAAAGAGGATTAAGTGATTTACCCAGGGTCATACAGCTAGTAAGTGTCTCAGACCAGATTTGAATTCAAGAAGATGAGTCTTACTGCCTTTTGGCCCATCAGTTTGTCCACTACTCCATTTAGTTGTCCATGAGAGCAAAGTATTTTAATCCCAATTAAGCAGAAGCCTTTGCTGGGTAAGGACCTGAGAACAGATCAGGAGAGCAGTGATAACACCTATTCCCAGATCAAACTACCTTGGAAGCACTGAAAACTATCAAACACCCCAAACTAGCTCTGAAACCAGCAGTGCAAAAAAGTCTAAAGCTTGAGACAGACCCCCCACCCCCGACTTCCAATGCTGAGGAAGAGAGCCCTAAATTAACATAAAGTTCCAAATTAAGAAATGTGGTAGAAAATTATCCAATAACAAGAAAAGAAACTGTTCCCTGCAAAAACAAGAAACAAAAAAAAAACTGTTATGGAGACATGGAAGATTAAGACATAAACTCAGAAGAAAAAAATCAAGTCAAAATAGCAAGGCCTACAAGCCTACAAGGACTACAAGCAAGGCCTCAAAGGAAAAAAAAGCGATTGGTCACAGATTCAACAAGAATTCCTAGAAAAGTTTAAAAAAATTGATTTACAAAATAAAATAAAAGTGGCAGAGAAAAAATAGGTCAATGAAAGCTAAAGAAACATTATGAAAATACAATTAACCTGGTAAAAGAGGAACAAAAAGAATACTAAAGAAAATAAAAACTCAAAAAAACAGAATTGGCCAAATTAAAAAAAAAAACACATCTTCCAAAATTCACTGATTATTTGTAACAAGGATAAATTTGAATCCTTCTGTAATGGCAATGGGAAGTTGAAGATCTTCCTTGCCCCTTTCAATCAAAAGGTACTTAGCACCTTGTTCCAAGTTCATGATGGTGTCAAGTATTAAGACCCAGAACTTGTGAATCCCACAGTGGGAAGAAATTGTTGACATAACAAGAAGTGGCAGAACAGGGAGGATCTAATGCCCTATGTATAGAAAGAAAAGCCCAAGCTGAGAGAGGCCAGAACTTCTGGGAAAGAGCATCTGGAGGCTGGGCTGCTACTGCTGGAGAGAGAGAGAAGAGAATTGAGAACTGAACTGAGAACTGAGAAGAGAAATGATAACTGAGGACTGAACTGAGGATTGAGAAGAACTGAGAAATGAGAAGGGAGAACTGGGAGAAGGCATGGCTGTGGTGTTGTTACTTTGTCTGTCTGTTTTGGTGTTACTTTGTCAGATTTGTCTGCTGATAGAGGACAGTGCTGTTATTACAGAAGCTTTGGTGCCTTGCTCCTGGTTCAGAAGCCCTAAAAGAGGATTTTCTTGCAGTATGTTTACAGAAATCCTGGAGGAGTGTCTTGCTGATGATTTCAGAGGTCCTGGGACTATACTAATGATTTATATTGATTCCTCAGACCTTGCTATTTGGTCTACGATGATTTCTTAGGCAAAAAGTGAATTGATGAGGATGCCATCAATGTGAATTAATGTTATTGTGGCTTTGTTAAGCTTTGTCTTCCCAGGAATAGAAACTGTGAAGGTCTTGAGGTGGAGTAGACACTGTGAGTTTCAGTATGGAACAGGAACTGCACAAGAAGCTGGACAAAGAACTAAGAGCTGTCTGCCTTTGAACAGTTGGATAGATTTGAGCAGGAGCTGGAACCATGGAAAATGAACCATGGAAGCTGAAAGCCTGCCTCCAGTCAAGATGAATATACCTCTCCTTTGGGTATTTAATGAAAACTGAGAAAATCATGACTTAGTGTGTCCTAAGGGTGGAGAACTTTGACCATTATATTTAGATGATTGAGTTAAGGACTTCTCCAATTAAGAAGAAAGAGGACTTTTTGATTGAAGAGATTAAGACCATGTGACCTAGGGGCAGAGAACTTTGACCTTTGTAGTTTGTGTCAGTTAAGGAGGCTTGCTTCCTTAAGGATGATTGAATTAAGGACTTACTAAATAATTGTATTACTAAATGAATGTTATCTTTTGCTTAAAACTATGTGGCCACTTTGGTGAAAACTATGTGACCATTTTAGTGATAAGTTGTTGAGTTATAACATTGTGAATACTATACTTTGATTTCTGTGAATGTTTTGTCTTAATTTACTGCTGAATAAATAGAATTCACTATACTGTGTAATCAGAACCTTGAAAGCTGTTCACAGCAGCAGTCCTCTGGAAAGCTGAGTATACTTGGCTTTACACCTTCCCAATAAATTCGGGTGGAGAAAGATCTCCATTAACATCCCTATTATTCAGTTTTACTCTATAAATTCTAGCTATTGCAATAATAAAATACAAAGGACTTTCACTGCATTTGGGGCTATCTACAGTCGTCCTGATCTCTACATTACCAATGGGCCCAGATGGCTCTAGAAGAGAGAGTGAGGCTGGTGACTTTGCAAATCCCTTCCTCACTTAAATCCAATTCATTTGCAAGTCATGACATCACCTTCTTCAATGTCATGGTTCTCATCTAGAGTGAAGGACAAACAACAATCAACAACCTGTGAGTAGTAGTAGCTACCCAATAGGGACCTAACTGGTCATTTCCAGTTGGGCAATGCAGCTCTTTCCTTCCTTCCTTCCTTCCTTCTCTCTTTCTTTCTTTCCCTCTTCTCCCATCCTCCTTTCCCTCTCTCCCCACAAGTAATCAACCCTTACCTTGAATACCCTTGGGTACTCTACCCAAAACAATATAAATTTTGATCCCTGAAACCCTGCAAGATATCTTGAGGTTTATTTGCTAGATTTCTTTCTTAAGGACCATGCCTAAACCCAGATCACTCTGGTTTTCACTAATTGACCGAAAATAAGTCCCAGTTCAAATCTCAAATGCTCATTGTTTGGACTCTGATAGCTCAGAGTGAGTGTGAATAGCAATTAATTCAGTTTTGACTAGAAACCCTGAGGGTCTTCGCCTCCCAATTGACTTAGTCTTAGTCTTTCAGTGGGCATTGCCTCAGACAAATTGAGACCTGGGAAAGATGGCAGCTTAAAAAGGCCTAAGTCTCTCACTGCATTGGGAGCCATCTCCAGTAATCCTGATCTATATCTTGCATATATCATCATCTTCCTGATGACATGGTCCTCTTTGAGAATGAAGGACAAATAACAACACCTTGCATTCTTTTAAGCCACGTGGTCTGGTCCTTGGACTCTGACATACTGACCCTATCCTTTTTTTCTACCTAGTCCAGATGTGAGGTGGGGACTCAGGTGTTTTCATTATTTCTAGAGAAATAATCAAAAGGAAAAAGACAATGTGGAAACCACTCAGCATCCTCTATAGTCACTTAGGCCCTAGAGTCATCACAGAAGTCATGGATAAATAAGGGACAGAAGGAGCTGGGAAGTGGTATGCAGAAGCCATATCTACCTTGCCTTTACAATAGAGCCATTTGTTAAATTTTCAATGTGAGCATTTATACTCAGAAGTAGAACAAACTGATACAAATCTGGATTCGGTTTATTGTTTTGTTGGTTGCATAGACTTAAGAAAGCATTATAATTCAGATTAACCTTAATGTAGATTAAAAATTAAGCAAGGTTTCGGTTGTTTGTTTTCCAGTGAACCTGGTTGTTAATTACTTACTTACACATCAATGTACCACTCCACAAACATTGTTTAAGCTTAGCAGTAGGTACAATAGAAGTCAAGAAGATGGGGAATGAATTTATCTCCAGATTGGGAGGGGCTTAGTGACTACAGACTGATGATGATGATGATGATGATGATGACTGGCATTTACATAGTGTTGTAAGTTTTGGAAAGTGCTTTATGTCCATTACATTTAAGCCTCATACCACTTTGGAGTTGATAAATCACCATTTACTATCTAGTTGGGGCCAAAAGGGCTGAGTACAGGCATAGTTCAGACACTAGAAATACAAATGCAAAACCAAAAATTAAAAAAAAATTAGTTCTTGCTTGTAAGAAAGCTTATAACTCCTTCCATGCACTTAGACTGATTTTACATCTCTTTTAGGGTAGACAGTGCTAATCTACCCTCTGCCAAGGCACTGGGGCTATAGGATCTTTGATGTCCCCATCCCACTACTGCCATAATCACAAGAAAGACTCAAGATCTATCATGCACACCTGATATATGAGAATAAGAATGTTCCCTCAAGTAAGGAATTTCTTTTTTCTATATTCATTCTTTCACAGAAATCCAAAACTATCCTTTTTTATTTTTTTGCTCATGTTTTTTTTTATTTCAATTTATTTATTTTAGTTTTCAGCATTCACTTCCATAAGAGTCTGAGTTCCAAATTTTCTCCCCATCTCTTTCCTCCCCCTACTTCATGACAGCATGAATTTTTATTACCCCTTTCTCCAATCTCCCTTCTATCAGCTACCCACTTCTCTTATGCCCTTCCCTTTGCCCTTTTTCCTGTAGTTTAAGTTAGATTTCTATACTCCATTGCCTGTTCATCTTATCCTAACATTCATTTTGTTGAAACTTTGAGTTCCAGATTCTCTCCCTTCCTCCCTCCCCACTCACTCTCATTGAGAGGACAAGCAATTTGATATAGGTTGTTTATGTGTAGTCATGAAAAATGCTTCCAAAATAGTTATGTTGTGAAAGACTAACCATATTCCTCTTCGTCCTATCCCTCCCCAATTAATACTATTCTCTCCTTTGACCCTATCCTTCTTCAAAAATGTTTGCTTCTGATTGCCCCTTCCTCCAATCTGCCCTTCCTTTTATCATCCCACCTTATCCCTTTCCCCAGACTTTTCTGCAGGGTAAGATAG
The DNA here is from genome assembly GCF_028583685.1 of Petaurus breviceps papuanus. Lineage (NCBI taxonomy): Eukaryota > Metazoa > Chordata > Mammalia > Diprotodontia > Petauridae > Petaurus > Petaurus breviceps. The sequence goes on from NW_027185809.1 coordinate 46,274,130, forward strand.
ATTTCCATACCCAATTGAGTGTGTATGTTATTCTTTTCTTAAGCTAAATCCAATGACAGTAAGGTTCACTCATTCCCTCTCACCTCCCCACTCCCTTCCCCTCAAGTATAAAAGCTTTTTCTTGCCTCTTTTATGTGATATAATTTATGCCATTCTACCTCTCTCTTTCTCCTTGTCCCAGTACATTGCTCTCTCATCCTTTAATTTTATTTTTTAGATACCATGCCTTTATATTCAACTTACCCTGTGCCCTCTGTCTATACATATTCCCTCCAACTACCCTAATATTGAGAAAGGTCTCATGAATTACAAATTTGATCTTTCCATGTAGGAATGTAAACAGTTCAACTTTAATAAGTCCCTTATAATTTCTCTTTCCTGTTTACCTTTTCATGCTTCTCTTCAGTCTTATCTGAAAGTCATTTTTAATTTTTTTAAATTTAGTTCTGGATTCTCAAGAATGCATTAAAACTCTTCTAAATCACTGAGTATCAATTTCCCCCCTCATTAATTAAACACAGGTTTACTGGGTAAGTGATTCTTAGTTTTAATCCTAGCTCCTCTTACCTCAATAATACCATATTCCAAGCCCTCTAATCCCTTCATGTAGAAGCTGCTAAATCTTGTGTTATCCCAAATATGTTTCCACAATACTTGAATTGTTTCTTTCTGACTGCTTGCAATATTTTCTCCTTGACCTGGGAATTCTTGAATTTGGCTACTATATTCCTGGCAGTTTTCCTTTTGGTATTTCTTTCAGGAGATGATTGGTAGATACTTTCTACTTCTATTTTACCCTCTGATTCTAGAATATCAGAGCAGTTTTCTTTGATAATTTCTTGAAGGATGATGTACAGGCTCTTTTTTTTTTATCATGGCTTCCAGGTAGTCCAATAGTTTTTAAATTATTTCTCCTGCATCTATTTTGCAGGTTAGTTATGTTTTTTTCCAATGAGATATTTTACACTGTCTTCTTTTTTTCATTCTGTTGTATAATTTCTTGATTTCTTATGAAGTCATTAACTTCCATTTGCTCCATTCTAGTTTTTATAGCATTGTTATCTTCAGAGAACTTTTGGACCTCCTTTTCTATTTGGTCATTTCTGCTTTATAAGGCATTCTCCTCATTGACTTTTTGGACAACTTTTGCCATTTGGTCTAGTCCATTTTTAGGTGTTATTTTCTTCAATGTTTTTTTGGGGGGTCTCCTTCACTAAGCTGTTGATTCATTTTTTCATAATTTATGAAGGCATACTGTCCCAAGTTTCAGGGGCTTTGTGCAACTGTTTTCAGAGACACTTCTAGGGACTTCAGTTTTCAGTTTTTCTAAGGTAGTATGATTTAAAGAGAGGTGTTTTCTCCTTTTCTGGCCTGTGCTCTTGTCAGTGGATGTCCACAAGCACTCTTTTATTCCCTGGAACTGTGAGGAGGGTTACTTCTTCACTGCTGCCACAAGTTCTGCTATTCTAATGCTCCTCCTTGCCCCAGGACCACCACCCAGGACTGCATCCCAGATCCAAGTGTGGGCAAAGCAATAGAATCCTGCTTCAGTGCCACCAAAGAGATCCCTGTAATCTCCTTCTGGTCAGTTGTTTGATCCCCTTTCCTTCTTTGGGCTGAGAGCTCTAGAAGTATCTGCTTCCGCTGTCACTCTGCCCTGGGGCCACACTGAGGCTCTGCTGGTCTGTTGCTATTGATTCAGTTCCCTGAAGCCTACTCCAGGTTTGCTGGTGCTAGTCTGTCCCATGATCTTTTTAGAAGTTTTGTTTCCCACACTAATTCACTGTTGGTGGAGCAGTGAATTGGTCTAATTGCTATGGAAAACAAGTATAATCATACTTTTTAAAAGTGGATAGAATAATCATTTCCTCTTTCTGAGGATACCACTGCTGGTATATACCTTAAGAAGGTCAAAAATAGAAATAAAGGTCCTATATACACCAAAATATGTATAGCAATGTCCATTGATTTAGAAATGGTTAAACAAATAATGAAATTATGATTCATGAATTCAATGCTATAAAACTTTCTTCAGAAATGTTAAATGTGAAGAACTCAGAGAATAGTGGAAAGATATAAATAAAAAATGCAGAGTGAAGTGAGCAGTTGTAGATAAAACAACATACATAATGATTACAATGCTATAAACAGAAAAACATCAACTCTAAACTAAATGCTATAAAATTAAAATGTTCAGATTTGACCCTGGAGAAGAGTCGTCAACAAATCACAAGTATTTCTAAGGACCATATATGCCAGGCACTATGGCAAACCTCATGAGATACAAAGAAAGACAAAATAGTCTTTTCCCTCAAAAATCTTATATTCTAATAAAGGAGACAACATGTGTATACAACTATGTATATACTAACCATATGCAAGATAAATTGGAGATTATTTCAGAGGGGAAGACATATCCTTGAAGAGGACTAAGAAAACCTTTTTTTCCCAGAAGGTTAAAAAATATTGGTAGGGGGATTATGTATGTGAATTATTGAATATACACAATTTTTTTTTCTAAACTGATATTTCTTTTTCTCTTTAAAATCTGTTTCATGAGGGGAAGGTCATTAGATTAGGTAGGAGGTGGAATATTTCAGAAATGAAAGAGATATAAAAATATAAGACATCAATAATTTTTTTCTTCATTTTGCAGTCATTTGGGTTAAGTGACTTGTCCAGGGTCACACAGTTAGTAAGCATCTGAGATCATATTTGAACTCAGATCCTCCTGACTCCAAGTGCAGTGCTTTATCCACTGCACCACCTAGTTCTCCCTCAAAACCTATTTTAAGGGAGTTTTGATCCTGCCATCTGCTCTTAAGCAGAGCAATAATGGACCTTAGGGCTACACTTAGGGACTGTTTTTCATTATCTTAAAAAAAAAAACTTATCTGCTCTCCTCTGCACTTCATCATGACATTAGGAACCTTATCATTCTGAAAGAATACATTGACCCTGGTACTCACACCTCATTATAGCCCCTTCCTCTAAAGATCTCCCTTCCTTCTAATTGGAAAGAAAGGAGAAGGCCAAGCTGAGAGGTCTTCCCAGATCCAAGACAGTGCCCATGCCAACCTTTTCATCATTTACCCAGCTCCATTCTTCACTTTATCATGTCTCTGAGTCAAGTAACATCCTCCCTACCCTCTTTTCAACTTCATTTTATATCTATCTTCTCCCATTAGATTGTGAGGTCTTTGAGGGCAGGGTATGCCTTTTTCCTTTCTTCATACCCCCTAACACTTAGCACAATGCCTACACATATTAATTGCTTAATAAATGTTTATTGACTAATTGACATGATGTGATTGAAAAATATAGTAAACTAGGGATTAGGAAACTATGGATTCTGAACTTTTCAGCTACATTACCTTATAAATATCACTTTACTCCTCTCTAGGCCTCTGTTAACTCCTCTTAAATAAAAGAAAGGATTAGACAAGATCCTCTCTGAGGTCACTTGATCCTTTCATAATATAGGTACTTGATGGAAGAATTGGACTTGCTGTCTGGTAAATTGGGTTCAAACCCTGGCACTGGTACATACTGGGGTACTGTGTGATTCTGGGCAAATCACTTCATCTGCTTGTGCTTCAATATCCTCATCTGTAAAATTGTATTTGAACCTCCTTGCTTCCCAGGGTTATTGTAAGGAAAGTGCTCTGGAAACCTTGAAGGGCAATGAAAATAGGGACTGTAAATCTGTGATTTTATCTGCATCATTGGCTTCTTCCCTTAGAATGAGAAACCAAGATTACACTGTAATTGCAGACAATCTGACATTGGACTGAATTCCCAAAGCAAGAAGAATGGTAAAGGTAAATTGGTTTTATAATGATGCTTCTGGGCCCCCCTCCGTAAAGTGTCCTCTATTGAGATTGGCACTGACTTCTACCTTATGTTTCATTTAAGTTTGACCATGCCTTAATTCTGCCTTGTTGGCAAGTCTTCCCAACCTTCTGGACTCATCGTAGAATTGGCATTCTTCAAATGATTTCCTTTAAATGAAACAAATTCAGTATAAGCAAAGGGAAAATAGATTTTTTCATTATAAGACCTAAGACACAACTCAGTACTGAGAAGTAGCACCAACTATGGGCTAACAGGCTTAGAATTAATGCTCAAAATTTAAAAAAGAAAAAAAAAACTGATTCAAATAAAAGGTCTGGCCATTTCCTAGCGTACTAATGAATGAACTGAATTCCTAGATAAGTTCATGCAAAGCACAGTAATCATTTTTAATAGAAAATATGAAATTTGGACTGGTCTTCAGCTTTGAAAATATAGTTCATGAAAGGATATTTTCTCTCTCAAAGAGAGTTTAATCATTTATTTTATCGCCACCTCTTTACTTATGAATGTTTTTATATGCTCCTAATAGGAAAACATTAATGGGATAAGTATTTGAGGGCAAAGAAAATAGACCTCATTCACCAGTATAAAACTACAAAATAAGGTAAGTAAACAGTCAGAACAATTTGTGTAACTTGGAATTTAATAAAGAAGCAATATTTGGAGTCTGAATTACCTGGATGATGGCGCAGTTCAGCTTAGATGAATGCCTTCCCCTCCCCCCAAATTTGGGCTTTATAGGCTCTATATATACTTCTGTAACCATGTTACTGATGGTCAGCTAAGCGGCCTAGTAGATGGAGCTCAGAGTCTGGAGCTAGGAAGACTTGAATTCAAATCCAGCCTTAGACACTTAATAGATATTGTATGACCCTGAGCAAGTCACTTAACCTCTGTTTGCCTCAATTTTCTCCTCTGTAAAATAGGGATAATATCTACACATGGATGTGTGTATATGCACTGTGTGTGTTTATGTTTGACAGTTGGACACACAAAAGTCTCAGAGTTCTAACTCATCACAGCCTTCTAAGCACTGGGCAACTGTAAGTGCTACATGAATACCTGGATGGACAGGTTAATTAGCTATGGTCTATCTAATTGGTTATCCCATTCCATTTCGTCTAATGTATTTCACTCCCTCACCCAAAAACCTTCAACATTTCCCCACTGACTACTGAATACATTCCAAACTCTTTTCATCTTTTCAAATTTCGATTTCTCATTTCAAAGCTTTCCTAAATCTGACTCTAGCCATACCATTCCTGTGCTTTTCCCCTTCACATAGTCTATGGTCTTGAAAATTTGTTATTCTGGGATTTTTTTTTTAAATTTCTTTGGAACTCAGAGCCATTCTTCCTACAGAGTTTGGTTAATATTTAATCTCACCTGACCAAAGCTGGTCTCATGAGATGCGAAAATTTACTTGAGCTTTAAGCATTCCTTAGATAAGAAACTAGAGGAAGAATCTCAGCTGTCCCTGATTTCTCAGTCTATTTGTGAATCCTCTAAATGTAGCTTAATCTGCTACGTGATTTAGTCTACATATAGAGCTTGTTTAATGAGGTTAGTTTCCTTAGGGGATATATGCTATTGTGACTCTGTTGAACTAAGTTTGTTCAACTTTTTTATGACATAGAAGGAAGTATGGGATTACAAACCTATCTTCTCTGACTTTTATCACCTAAGAAGAATATAAAAGATTGTAATATGCAAATGAATTATTTCTCTGTCACTGACCCAATTTGCCTTTAAGAAGTTTTGTTACAATCCTCATAATTGTTCAAGTTTTCTTTGAGGCCTGAACCTATGCTTGAGCATATTAATAAAACTCCATAATTTCTGTATTTGGTAAATATGCATTTGGCCGCAGTTACTTACCACATGAACTCAGAGAAGAGATATTTCTCCCATGACACTGTATATGTCCTACACTTTTCTGATGATTCATTTGCTCTAGATATCCCTTATAATGAATATTACTCCCTCTCCTTAAACACTTCACTTTCTGATGTCAAGATTCAGCCCTCACCCCACACTCTCCATAAAGCTGCCTTGATGATACCAACAAACCAAATCCATACTGCCTTAAAAAAAAAACAACTAGATCTTTATTTGTATTCATTCTACACACATGGATGATAAATCACAGCTATGCAACCTGAAGGGTTCTTGAAGGTTCTCTAGTACCACTTCCTTTTTTTTATAGGAAAACAAAACAAAACACACACACCAACAACTAAGGGTAAAAAACCTTAAATGATAATCACATTTACACAGGTAAGAAGGAATAGAAATAGGAACTGAATTCAGTTCCTTTGACTCCAAATGCTATGGTCTTTCCACCACTATTAAATTATATAGAGGCAGTTAGGTGGTGCTGTGGATAGGGTACCACCCCTAAAATCAGGAGAACCTGAGTTCAAACCTGGTCTCAAATTACTAACATTAACTGTATGACCCTGGGCAAGTCACTTAAACCTGATTATCTCAAAAAGAAAACAATTAGATAACATTTACTGAGTTTGTCCTTTGTTTTCAAAGAGGACCATGGCATCAGGGAAATGATGACATGACTTGCAGTTGACTTTGATTTGAGGGAGAGAGGTCTGTGCAAGGTCACCAGCCTCATTTTCACCTCCAGAATCTTTTGGATCATAGATGACTGGAGATAACCCAAGATGCAATGGGAGATCCTGACCCTTTGTAGGCTAAGGCTTTTTCAGGTACTCACAGTGAGGTAATGCCCATTCAGTGAATAGGTCTCTTTAAGAAGTGAGTCAAGGCATGGTCCCTTTAATTAGAAAAATAGAAAGAAAAAGTCAAGCTGGGAGAGGAAGATCCTCAGGCTTGCTATTCCAAAAAGAAAAAGTTACCATTAACATTCACTCCAAGTCAGGAGGGCCCAAAATACAGCCACTAAGTGGAGCCTGGGCAGGGGCAGGCATCCACCATGGTCCAATCTATGAGTCCCAGAGTGAACTATATTCAAGGAGGAAAGAAAGAAGGAAAGAAATAATACTATATTATGTTGAATAGTGTATAGAGAGCTGTACTTGGTGCCAGCAAAATCTAAATTCAAGTCCAGCCTCTGACACTTACCAGTTGTGTGACCTCTGGGAAGTCATTTAACTTCTCAATGCTCTAAGAAACTCTGCTGCTCCACCCTCCAAAGACCATGCTCAGGAAAAACTAAGCTGCTTTGTTTTTCTACACTGTCTGGGACTACTTTCATTTTCACTCTAGTCATTTTCTACCCTACTTATCCATTCTCTAATTCTTACTCTGAGAACCGTTAAAAAAAAAAAAAGCAACATTAACATTGTCTCTGGAATGCTTATTTCAATGTTCCACTCACAATCTTCTTAATTTCCCAGTAGAAAACTCTTCCCTGACCACCAGCCCCTTTGATGATGTGTTATTTCCCCCATTAGAATACAGACTTTTTTAGGGTAGGGAGTGACATGCATTTATATTTGTGTCCAGGACTTAGCATAATGCTTAGTACATAATAAAACATAAAAAAAAACTTTATTAATTTGTACATTCATTTTACTTCCCTAGGAATACGTTACAGAATTAGAACCACAGAATCACAAAATTAGAAGGGAATTCAGGTAGCACATAGTCTAAACTATAACTAAAAAATACTCCCTTCCATACCCTATCTGAAAAAGTAGTTAACCCAGCCTTTGTTTGAAGACTTCTAGTGAGAAGAAAGATCTCTAGTGAGGTCTCATTAATATTTTTTTATATGAAGACTAGATCTACCCTTTTTAAATTTCATTCATTTTTCCTAATTCTGTCTTCTGTGGTGCAAAGGAACAAATATTATCACTCATCTTTATGACAATCCTACTAATATTTGAGACTAGTCTTCATACTCCTCCCTCCTCTTCTCTTCTATAAGCAAAATATTCTACCAGATACAGAATTACTTATAGGAAAAAAAAAAGTTCTTCCATATATAAACCAGCACTGGTCAATGCAGTTTCAAGTCTTTCATCATGGGTAATCTTATTTCCTCATGTAACTCATGAGAAAGCTTGGGGAGTCTGCCTCCAGAAATTCATGATTATGTGTAATGAAAGTCTTTTCCCTTCTTTTCAGAAAATGCACAGGCATTCAGTGACTATTTACTGTCCATTTATTGGATGGTGAAGAACACTAATTTAGCGGAGTCAGAAATAAGGATACATACATTTATCTCTAATACTTTTTTAGGAGGAAAAAGTGATGTTGGCCTCCAAAAAAAAAGAGTTTTCAGGCCTCTCTCATCCAATTACCATGAAACTGTGAATACATGTTAGTGCTATTTTTTCTGTAGTTGTTTTTTTTTTCTTTTTTTAACTCAAGTAAATGTATGAGAAGGGAAAAAACAAGTCTATGAGCTTCTAAATATTGGAAGAGCCACCAGGTATTCAGAAAAGACAGTCCATAGGATAATACATTTTTACATAAAGTTATATAATTGTCAACCTAGTAGACAAGACATGAGTCCTGTAACTGAGGGAGTAACTTGTCCTCAGCTATACTATTTCCAGGAATGAACTTGGTGGAGAAATGATTTATAACAAACACTTTAAGCTTGAGGCCAATTTCTCTAGGGACTAAGGTATAGCATAGAGAATCAATCCTGCTGGGGAAGTGAGGTGGGATTTTACTTCTGGCCTTGCTATATTCTCTCAGTAAATATTCTTTTTTTTCAAATGCTTTATTAACTTCTGGTTTACATCATTCATTTCTGCCAGATTTTGAGTTACAAATTTTTTACCCCATTTTTCCCCTACCCACCAACCCAAAATAGCGGTCCAACAGGATATCCACTCCTACAATCTGCTTTCTCCCATATCTTCTCCCATAACCCCTTCTCCTTTTCCAGTAGGGCATGGTGGATCTCTATGCCCTAATGCCTGTATATCTTATTTCCCAATTACATGTAAAATAGTATTAATAATTGTATTTAAATATTTTTAAACATTTGATTTTAAAACTTTGGATTTCAGATTCATTCTCTTCCTCCCTTGTCAGCCACCCTTACTGGGAAGATAAGCAATTCAGTATAGGTTGTACATGTGTAGCTATGCAAAACATTACCATAGTAGAAATATTGTAAAAGACTGACTATATTTCCCTCCCTCCTATCCCACCTCCCACTTGTTCTACTCGCTACTTTGATCCTGTCCCTTTTCAAAAGTGGGTGCTTCCAACTTCCCTCCCTCCCACAACCTGCCCGCCCTTCCATCTTTTCTCCTCTCATCCTCTTCTCCCCTACTCTCTTGAAGGATGAGATACCCTATTTAGTGTGTATGTCATTCCCTCCCTGAGCCAAATTCAATGAAGAATAAAGTTTTGCCTTTTTGCCTTCCTGTTTTTCCCCTCCATTGTAACCATTTTCCCTTGCCTCTTCTATATGTGATAGTTTACCCCGTTCTGTGTCTCCCCATCACCTCTTGTTATATTCCTCTCTCACCTTTTAATTTCCCCTTTTAAGTATAAGTATCATCCCTTCCTATTAAATTGGTCATGTACCCTCTATCTATGTATACCTGTAAACATGTATACACACATTCACATATGTATTCATATGCCCACATACCCTCCTATATAGACATTATATATATATATATATATTCCCTTTATTCTCATACTGAGAAAAGTTTCATCAGTTACAATTATCATTTTTCTTTGTAGGAATGTAAATAGTTCAACTTTGATAAGTTCCTTATGATTTCTTTTCCCTGTTTACCTTCTCATGCTTCTCTTGCTTTTTGTATCTGAAAGTCAAATTTTCTATTCAACTCTGGTTTTTTCATCAAGAATGCTTGAAAGTCCTCTATTCAACTGAATGACCATATTTTCCCCTGAAACATGATACTCAGTTTTGCTGGGTAGGTGATTCTTGGTTTTAATCCCAGCTCTTTTGACCTCTGGAATATCATATTCCAAGCCCTTCAGTCCCTCAGTGTAGAAGGTGCCAGATCCTGTATTATCCTGATTGTGTTTCCACAATATTTAAATTGTTTCTTCCTGGCTGCTTGTAACATTCTGTCCTTGATATGGAAATTTCAGAACCTAGCTATAATATTCCTAGGAGTTTTCTTTTTGGGATCTTTTTCAGGAGGTGATTGGTGGATTCTTTCAACCTCTATTTTTCTCTCTGGTTCTAAAACATCAGGGCAGTTTTCCTTGAAAATTTCTTGGAGGATGATTTCTAGGTTCTTTGTTTGATCATGGCTTTCAGGTAGTCCAATAATTTTTGAATTATCTCCCCTGGATCTATTTTCCAGGTCAGTGGTTTTTCCCATGAGATATTTCGCATTGCCTTCTATTCTTTTATTTGTCTGGATCTGTTTAACAGCATCTTGATTTCTCCTAAAGTCACTACCTTCCATTTGCTCCAATCTAATTCTGAAGGAATGATTCTCCTCAGTGAGCTTTTGAGATTCTTTTTCCATCTGGCAAATTCAGCTTTTTAAGACATTCTTCTCCTCATTGCCTTTTTGAGCCTCCTTTGCCATTTGAGTCAGTCTATTTTTTTAAGGTGTTATTTTCCTCAGTCAAGCTGTTGACTCTTATTTAATAATTTTCTTCCATCATTCTCATTTCTCTTCCCAATTTTTCCTCCATTTCTCTTTTCTGCTTCTTAAGGTCCTCTATAGCCTGTAACCAGTTCATATTTTCCTTTGAAGCTTTTGGTGCAGGAGTTCTGATTTCACTGCCTTCCCCCTGTTCCATGCTTTGATCCTTTTTTTTCACCAAAACAGGAGTGTAAAGTTGGGGTACTCTGTTTATTTTGCTTCCTTTGCCTGCTCATGTCCCCACTCAGTCACTTGACCCCTGGGCTTTTTGCCACAGTAGGACTCTGCCCCCAGAGAGGGGAGCTTCATCCCAAACACTGGGGTTTTCTCAGTTGCCAAACATATTAGTTGGGTGCCCTCTCTGAAGCCTCCACACACTCTAGCAAGCTGGTTGCACAACCCTGGACCTCCACCCTAGACAGCAATCCAGATCCAAGCAGGTTAAACAAAAAGCAATTACCCCTCAGACTGGTTGCTTGGTCCCCCTGTACTCTGCAGGCCAGGACCTGAAGCTGCCACGTGGGGGCAGCTGCAGAGCCGTGGCTTCTCAGGGGCTTCTCGCCCTGAGGTAAGAGGCCAACACACTCCCAACTACTGGATCCCAAAGTCCACACTGCACTGACCTCTCACTTTGTCTTCAGCATTTATGTGTTTATAATTCTGGAAACCGCCACAGCTGCTGGTGATATGGAGTCTCTCCAGCTGGTGGTTCGTCAGGCCTGCCCTGGGGCTAAAACCTTGGGCTTTCGTGGGGCTGGGCTTGGTTCCCAGAGTATTGGACTGGAGAATTCCTGCTGGCCTGCTGGGATTTCCTCAGCAGGAGGTTAGCTTCTGCAAGGTTCTGTAGCTCCAAGGTTTGTTCAGAGTCCCCTTTTACATGAACTGGGGGAGGTGGAAGCCAGAGTCCCACAGAAGTCCTGTTTCTACTCTGCCATCTTGACTCCACCCCAGCAAATATCCTTTTATGAAAGCTAACTGATCATAATTGTCTATGGATGTTATAAAGGACATATCAACTGTCAATACAAATTGTATTCATGTATAACCAATTTTTTGGAAGATACTGAAGATAGAGATGGCCAATTGATATTGGGGAAATACACTGGATGAGTGCTCATGAGGGAAAAACAATAAGTATAATTTGGGCATATGGATGATGATGGACATTCAAGTGAAAATACTCTATAAGCAGTCGTAAGTAAAGATCTAGAGTCCAAGGGAAAGGTAATAAGCATTTATGTAACATTTACTGTGTGTCAGGCATCAAGACAAGTGCTTTTACAAAGGTTTTATGGCATTTGATCCTCACAATCCTGTGAGATAGGTGCTATCATTATGCCCATTTTACAGTTGAAGAAATTGAGGCAGACAGAGATTAAGTGATTTACCCAAGGTCCCACAGTTAGCAAATGTCTGAGGCCATATTTGAACTCATGACTTTCTGACTCCAGGCCCCAAATTCTTTCCACTCTACTACAAGTTCCTGGGGATATAAATGTCAGAGCAATCAGCAAAGATTCAATAAATGAAACCATGAGCATGAAGTTTATCAAAGAAATGTTTGATACTTTTATGTATCTGTGATATAATCCTTGAGGATACTACCTCCAAAAATGCCAATTACAATCCACTCATTCACACCTACTCATTTCAAAATAGCTTCCATCTATGATATCCTGCACCATAAAAAAAATTCTTAAAGAAACTACTTTAATCTATGTAATTTAAAGATACTATACAAAGAACAAGACTAATTGTTTTAGAATATTAAAAGAATCCAAAGGTAAAGTGTGGACAGTTTCACTGCACTCAAAAGTTTCCTTATCAATTTATCCTTATTAAAATGCTGGATCTTTGGTGATTTTGAGTTCAATCTATATTAATTATATGAATAAAGTAATATGTTGACAAATCTAGTTTGTCAAATAGCAAAGTTGTTTTTTTTAATTGCTGATTACTTTGTTAAGATTAAAAAAAATTAAACCTTACTACTTTTATATAACTTTTAACAGCTCTTGGTAGCCATAAAACTTAATATGGAATTGGAAAAGAGCTATATAGAGATACAATACTAAAATGAGACAGAATTGGGACATTGACAAACTATGAGACAGCTCAAGAAAAAAATTGTGAACATAGAAAAACCTCATATATCTACTATCACAAAAGCTTTCCACATCAGGACTCTGGATTCACTCTCCTAGAGAAAGACAAGTATATTTCACTTAATCTTAGCCACAAGTGATTAACATACCAGTTCCTTTTTAAGAAATGAACATCAATTTGTTTTTACAAAATGACTGAAGATACAGCAAAGACAGAATTGTAAACATTCCCTTTCAAAAACCATGTGGAATTACATTTTCCTTTATGCCACCTTGGTCCCTAGGGACAATGGACTTAGATATAAAACAGTTTTATACATAGTGTTCCCCTCACACTAAATTCACTTCCAAATATGTTATTTTCAGTTGTTGACTAAGGTCTGTATTTCTGCTACTACTCCTGGGCTGGATTAAGTAGGTCAGGAGTTCTGCTCCTTACCATCTGGCTTTCAACAAATCCTGCTCCTGGACTTCTTCTGGTGGCTCACTGTCTCAATCTTTTGAAGCTCACAAGGTCAGGATCATATCCAATCTCATTCATTTAAAACAGGAAAGAACATATACAAAAAAGCAAAGAATAGAGGCCTGCATTCATGGGCTATATGTTGACCTTGGATGAAGGCCCTATGGCTTTTTTCTATCCAGAAATTTATAGTAAAGGCTTTTATGAAAGAAAGAACAAGAGCCAGCTGATCATTTTGGTTGGTTAGTTCCTTTTGATTGCATCTCTGTTGTCCCCAGTTTTGGTTCCACAGCAAATCAAAAAGAGTCCTTCCCTTACTCATATTATAAGAGAACTTGAACCAATGTCTGTATTTGTTCCAAAGTTCATGTATGGATTGTATCAGTTGAACATGCTGTATATGTTCATAAAGACTGAGTTCACTGGTCAGTCCTACTCTATCCCTCATGAGAATTTATTTTAAGAAATCATTTTCCAGTTTTCCTATGTGGATATTTGTTTGAAGTTGAGTACAAAAAAAAGGCTACAGAAATTCATTTCCAGGTTGACAGGGGTGATCTAATATGCTCATCCTTTCTAAATTTTGTAACTTTGATTGTTTTATTAGCATACTGTTTTAGAGGAATTTCAATGAAAAATATAGAATGAAGCCCAGGGTATGATGGACATAATACACAACACAAAATTTAGCAGTGTCATCTTTAGAGATTTCTATAAATAGACCTAACAAAATAGCAATTGAATGTATAGTAAATCTAGAGTTCTTGGAACAAATAAACACAATGATCTTAGGAATTAAAGCTATAAGGCACCTTAAAGTTCACTTAGTTGTTCCATCATTTTACAGATAAAGAAAGTGAAATCTGGAGATGTTTTCTAAGGTATCCCAATTAGTAAACTGAAATTTGAACTTAGGTCTTTTAAGTCTAATGCTAACACCCCTTCTACCATTCAGAGTAGTAACTAGTATTAAATCTTTCTAATTTTCTCTACCCCTAAATTCCATTTTTGTCTTTGTTTTTCATTTAGAGGATTGGGTATTATTGTTGCTTTTATTTACTTGTTAGTTGATGGCATTTAAAAATATCTAAGTCATTGTTTTGGAAGAAGGTGGTAAGGTTTATACAAAGCCATTCAAAGCAACTGATGGCAAAGCAAAAAATCCAACTGATCAGTTTTTCCCCCCCTACACATAACTAAGTAAAGAAATTGAATTAGATATTGTATCCTCATTAACTCAACTTTTCTTTTTGGCATTGTGCAAAATCATATAGAAAGAGTTAGAGAAATTAGACTAATGGCAGGAGAGAGAGAGAGAGAGACAGAGAGACAGAGAGACAGAGAGAGAGAGAGACAGAGAGACAGAGAGAGAGACAGAGAGAGACAGAGAGAGAGAGA
>NW_027185809.1:46288928-46332507 GCF_028583685.1 Petaurus breviceps papuanus
GAGAGAGAGAGAGAGAGAGAGGAGAGAGAGAGAGGAGAGTAGAGAATGGGAGGAAGACACAGAGACAGAGAGTGAAAGAAAGAGGTATGCTACAGTGAGAAATATCACCAACTTGAGGGTAAGAAGTCATAGTTTCTAATTCTGATGATTCTCTGTGTGACCCTTGGCAGGCAAGTTACTTATGCTGCCATGCCCTCAGTTACTCTCATCTGCAAAATAAGGAAATTGGTCTAGATAGCCTCTGAGATCCCTTCTAGCTCAGTATCTATATCCTTTTTATCATTTAGGTTTGAATACTGACTCTGGTGCTGTGTCACATTGGGTTAGTCATATATGCTGTTTGGGCTTCATTTTCTTCATCTATAAAATAAAGATGGAATAGATATCATATAATTTTCTTCCCAGCACTAAATAACAATACATAACATTTGTATATAGACCTTTCACGTTTACAAGTCACTTTTTATGCTATACATGATTTCATTTGGGCCTTATACCAGTTCTGTGAATTAAATGTTATGATTAACTCCATTTTATAGATTTTAAAAGAAAAACAAAGTCAAGGAGGTGAAGAGTCACATACCTAATTAGTATATGAGGCAGGATTTGAACTCAGGTCTTCATGAAATCTCTGAAGACCAAACATCAGAAAGAGGAAACAGAAATGGCAGAAAGAATATGTAGAAAAGACAATGGGAGAAGAACGGAAATGCAATAAGAGGGAGAAAAGAAAGATTAAAACCCTCATAGCTACCAAGAGTCAGCATGAAAATGGTCATATATCTTAATGTATTTATAATGTATAGCTCTCAGTTCCCCAAGGTGAATTATTAACTAATATTGACAACTTTGAACTTGTGGTGGATAGAGTTACTATGACTGTCAAATGGGATGATTCATTGCAGAACCTAAGTTGTGCTTGGTGGAAGGGAAAGGAAGCATAAAGTTTAAAAAAGGATCCCCTTAAAAGAAGAGGGTGACATATAGAGTGTCTAGAAAATGAGGTTATATGAAGATTAATAGTCAGAGGCTACTTTACCAATGAATTTCACTATATAGTTTTGCTCAATTTATCTTGACTGCTTAAGTCAAGGTAAGGCTGAAGCAGATACAGACTTATCACAGGTGGTAGCAGAAGGCATCTGCTTTTAGAAATCTCGCTGGATCCACATCTGAGAGGCCTGTTAGATAATACATTTGCCTGCTCTAAATTCTAAGATAAATAAATATTGTGTTGTTAATCTGGGACTGTGGTTTTGTGCTTTCCTTCTTTTGGGGTGAATGTTCATCCATGATTAATTAGAAAAAAAGCTTAAAATATTGCTAGTTATTAAAAGCATTTGAAGGGGATCTTTAATGAGCAAATAAAGAAATGAGTCGAGCATTTAATAGGCATTTACTATGTATAAAGCACTGGAGATACAAATAGACAATTGAGACATTCCCTGCTCTACAAGACCCTTCCTTCTAATGGGAGACCCCACATTCTAACAGGAAGACAATACCCCTAAAAGCTATGAGTTACGAATCAGATGAAAAGACTCCATGATCACTTGAGTTGTAGTAATAAAGCAGATCAATATGTTTAATTAATTTTTCTTAATTTTATTTCCATTGATTCAATAATATCAATTTCTGATGTTCAAATATTTAACAGTACCAAGGACTTAGATGAAAAGAACTTTCTTTTCTTCATCTTCAGTAGCTATGACTGTTGTACCTTCAGCAGCAATAGCCAGACTGCATTGCCAGAGAGATTGTTTGCTAGGATGAGGTGTTCAGGTAACTGTTGTGAGGGCTGAGCTGGATTAATATATTCTAAAATGATTACTCCACTGAATTGAGAAATCCATCCAAAAGTGCACATTTTCTATTTGTTATTGCAAAGTTTTTTGGATTCAGGGTCTTGGGTCATCACTATCTGGGTCCAAGAGAATATGGTGGTTCAAATGAATGTAGAAGTTAGACTTTCTTGGGAACGCTACCCTCTTTCCCCACCCCCGTGCCTCACTGCTTCAGTTAGGGTGGCCCACCTACCTTATGAGTGGAAGTTGATTGTCATTTGCTGGGGATGACTGGCCCCCTCTATACGGGATCCACTTTCCTGGATGATATACATAAGGGATGGATTAGAGGTAGGAAAGTGGTCCTTGGGTTACTTCTACTCTTGGGGCACCTGTGCTCATCTACCATTTGGTAGCAGTTATTCAGAAGATAATGGTAGTGATGATGAGGAATTTCCATGATTATTTTTCCTCTCAGTGATGACTATAGGGGCTAGGCTGGAAACAGGTCAGAGAGTTTGAAGGAGACTCGCTATTCCCAGGGCTCTCAGGTTCAGGGTCCTGGGCTGTCTCCACCAGAGTCTGGGGGAAAAAGATGATGAAAGAGATAGTGATAGTTTGATTTGTCTGGCACATTCTGCCTCCTGTCTTCTTCATGGTGCCTAATGCTTTAGCTAGGCTGGGCAACCTACCCTGTGAGTGATAATTGGTTCACAATTTGGGGGGATAGTTGGCCCCCTCTCCATATGATGATCTGTTTCTCCAGATAATGGTTGTGAGAGCTGAGCTGGATTAGCAGATTCTAAAATGATTACTCCACTGAAAGGAGAAATCCATTCAAAAAGGGCAATAGGAAACAATTTTCCTAAATCTGTAGAATGTTGATCAGCAAGAATGCACAGAGGACAAATAATTAGGAGAGCAGGCAAGACTGCAAAGTAAATGCAGGAATAAAAGTCCATAGGTAACGATGCAGTTCCCACAGAGGCTGTGCCCTGGAAAAGGATCCCCTTTGAATTATAAAATTATATACAGAGAATAGAAATATAGAGGACCTTGGATACCCTCTATAATGCAAGGCCATTAATTGCCCCATTGTGGCCAATTTACTATTATTATTATTATTTTTTGCAATCGGGGTTGAGTAACTTGCTCAAGGTTACATGGCCAGTTTTTTCTGGGTGTAGTGCTGAGTATCTGAGCCCAGATTTGATCCCCAGGTCATCCTGACACTGGAGCTGGTGCTCTTACTCGCTGAGCCACCTGACTGCCCCTAAATTCTTTTTTTTTTTTCGCCTTTTTGGAGGGCAATTGGGGTTAATTAACTTGCCCAAGGTTACATGGCTAGTATTTTTGTGTGGGTGTTAAGTGTCTCAGGCCGGAACCAAACTTGGGTCTTCCCAACTCCAGGGCCGGGTGCTTTACTCATTGTGCCACCTAGCCGCCCCATGGCCAATTTATTGATTAAATAAAACACTGTATTTAATAAAATGCTGTGACTATAAGGGTGAACTATAAAATAATTTAATTAACTGTAGTTATTTCTGGTTTTGTTTTTTGTTTTTGTTTGTTTTTAAGTAATGAATATGTTTATGGAACTCCACAAAGGATGTAAAGGATATAGAACTATGGAGATGGGACCATTTAGTGCAGTACGTAGTCAGTCTTGCAATCCGGGTGACAGTTTAAAATCCTGTCTTGAACACATATTGTTGATATGACAATGAGCAGGGCACTTAATTCTTTAGTGGCCCACCCCACAGGGAACTCTCTAAGATTCTAAGTTACACAGGAAAAACCAAGAGGAATTTGTCAGAGGAAGTTTACACACTGGGGGTTCCCTACACAGGGGAAATCAAAGAGCCAGACCAAAAAGGAAAAGAAAAATAGAATAATTCTCAAAATGAAATTATGCCAAAGCTATTGACCTCAAAGAAAAGAAAAGCCATTTTAGAAAGAATTATAATTCACCTAATCCAGAAATGTGTCTCTAACAGTAATGAGAAAAGATATGTTTGTGCAAGAGTATAACAAGTTACCTCTATACTTAACTTTAAGGTTGGGAATAGAATCTCCAAAACCTAACATCTCTTTACTAATCTATTGTGGATCTGTTGTATATGAATTTATCTACACACTTCTTCCTTGTACTTCCTGAAATCTTTCATGGATTTATGATTTCATTTGCGGAGGTATTTCACCCACTAGCAGGGGTCTGTAAAATGGGAATAATTGTGCCTTTAGACAACACCTTTCAGGGTGTATCTTGTGAGGGTCTTGTGAGGTCTTACAGTCTTGTGAGGTGCAGATATAATAACGTAGACAAAACACTTTGTGATTCTTAAAGTGTTATGCAAATGTCAGTTCCGACCTCATTGTCATAATTGTTATCAGAATCACATAATTACACCACCTCTCCGTTTTCTGACTCTCTTCCATTTAGAGAAACTTTTAAAAGAAAAAAAAAATCTCGTTCTCTCTCCCAATCCAACAATGCACTATGGTACGCTGGATTTGAGGTTAGAAGAGCTGTTTAATAGGGTGGCTAGTTGACACAGTGGCCCTGGAGTCAGGATGACCTGAGTTTAAATCCAGCCTCAGACACTTAGGACAAAAACTAGCCTGTGACTTTGTACAAGTCACTTGACCCCAATTGTCCACTAAAAAGCAAAAAAAGAAAGAAAGAAAGAAGAGCTGGATCAGAATCTCCGTTGTGCCCCTTTCTACTATTGAAATGTCTTTAAGCAAATAATGTAAACACTTCTGAACCATAGTTTCCTGGGTAGTAATAATAATTTTAATGATAATAATAAGTTAATAATAGTGGGAGCAATAATTCTTTTTCATCTATGGTTATTGCAAAAATTAAATGAGGTAGTATACAAAAATGCTTTATTAAGTGCAATGGCAATTAAAGGACACAGGTCTCAGAAACCTAAATAGCACAAGCAATGATGAAGCCCTGGTACATACCCCAACTGGATTTGAAATTTGAGGGACCACACACAATGGCCTCCACTTCTCTATTCCCCACAATATTTAAAATAGCAATTTGGTATGAGGTTAGCCCTGAATTAGTACTTGTTGATATCACTCAACCCTGAATCAAAAACAGGGGAGAGAGCTCTGCTAGCATTACTACACCTCCTTCTTGCATATTTTGCAACAGCCATTTACAGAACAAATGAAATGTTACTACCACTGTGTGCTGAGAGCTTTCACTGAGCTACTTAGCCATTATGATTATTTATCATTTATATAGCACTTTATCGTTAAGGATTTAAACTGAATAACATCCTGATGTCCTAACCGTTATCAAATGGGTGGCTCTAGCATTGAATTGTTTGCAATCTGTAATAATCCAATCCAAGATAAGTGTCACATCATAAAACTGATAAATGCCCCTGTTACTGGTTATATTAATGCTGTCTGGGATATAGCAGAGAGATGAATTACTTTACAGTAAAAGAAGATAACACAGTTGTAAGGACCAAAAGGATGGAAGACCCAAATGTATATCTCTTTTTTTGGGTCCAGGTCCTTGGAAGGATAGTTCTTGACTTTGGAGATAAAATTTGGTATAACATTTTAGCATGAGTCTGTAAAGCAAAGTAAACAAATGGAAACTAAAAACCAAGAAAACAAATTGATTATTTCCATGCTGCTACTGACTTCACCTCTTTTCAAATTTATATATATATACATATACACACACATGTGTGCATGTACACACATATATACATATACTTATATATTTATGAGTTGCATACATGCCCCTAAAAGAACATATACTCCTTGGGGGCAGGTCATTTTTTAGTTTATTTGTTTTGTTTTTCTTTCCCCTATACAGTGCCTTTTAATATACCAGACTTTTAACAAATATTTGCTGGATCAGAATTGATTGAATTTATTGGACTAGATGCTTTCCTCCCAAGTAATTATGTGAATGAAACTTTCTAAACTAAATTCTATTGAACCAATTTTTGTACATAAGAAGTCTCATCTTTATAGATCATAAAATTAAAGTTGAAAGGGATCCTAGAATCCAATTAATCCAACTTCTTCATTTTACAGTTGAGGAAACTGAGTCTCAGAGAGGTGTCTAACATTAAACAAATATTAAGTGGCAGACTCAAGATTTCCAACCCCAAACTGAGTAATTCTTCTGTTGACTCATCAGCTTTTTAAAAATGGTATTATTGACTGTAGTCACTTCCCCTCTGACAGAAGTTATTCACAGTGGAAAGTAGTGTGGTACAGTTTAAAGGAAGGCTGAATTTGGAGTCAGAGGATCAACCTTCAAAATCTGGATCTTCTACTTCTTCCTTGTGTGGTATTAGGCAAGTCACAACTTCTGCCTCAGTTTCTTCAACTATAAAAATGGGGTTTGGAAGACTAAATCACATCCAAGCTCCCTTCCTTCTCAACTCATTTGTTTTACCTCAGGCTTAGAGGTGTAACACATAAATTATTAAGGAGGGAAAGAAAAAAGGATGGGAAACCTTAAGAAAACTCAAAATGCCTTATAAGATTTTGGAACTCACTGTTGCCTTCCCCATGGAAAAATAAAAATTAATTCCAAATATTTTATTAAAAAAATAAAACTAGGGTTTGATAGAGGGGCATAAATAGCAGCAGCTGAGGAGGTCCAGTTTGATCTATTAGACAATAGGGATATGTACTCAGTGTTTAAAAATCCATAAAATCATTAACTCAAAAATCTATTTTATAAAATTAAGGGAAGTAAAGGATAATACAGCTCCAGTACTAATTTGGTTCAGATTGGTCCAGGGAATAATTCAGTTACTTGAATTCAAAATAGGCTTGAACACCATAAGTAAAAGAGCAGTGATTAATAGGCAGGGCAGCCTTCTGGGGAGAAGTCTTGTGGGATACTTGAGGATTGGTGCTAATGATCTGTAAGAGGGAATAGACAGCATGTTAATGAAATTTTCAGATGATGCTAAATTGAGAGAGGCTGGAAACATCAGTCAGGGCAGAAAGAAAAAAGGTAATAGAAATAAATAGAAAGTGGTTAGAAACATAAGACAAGTAACCAAATGAGATAATGGTTCCCCCCAAATGCTAAAAAAGTATATTAAGAACATGATCTTTAATCAAATGTGAGATATATGAGAACCCAATTGATCAACAATTTTTTCTCTTCAATATCTCAGCATCTCTCACATGAATGAATGAATGAATGAATGAATGAAAAAAATTATTGGACACTTACTCATATCTGTCTCCATTATTTCCATGACCAAAACTTTTGCTCTGGACCTCTGTAGTTCTTCAATATGAAATTGCATTTGCTTTCTAAATAGTCTTCCTACCTTCAGTCTCTTTCTACCCCAGTCTACCATATATGTACACTGTTACCAGAATAATCTTATCATGCAACTCTAATTACATAATTCCACTGTCAAAGTCTCAAATGGCTTCCTTCTAAATATATCCAGAATCCCTTAATCTGGCATTCAAAGCCTTTCTTTAATAGATTCCAGTTTGAAATTCAGGTCTTATCTCACATTACCCTATTTTGCATATTCTATGCTCAGCCTAGATTTGAGTATTTAACAGTAAATGCTGTAGGATGCCCTTCTCCCTCAATTTTTTCTGACTATTCTCACTTTCCCTCACACCTCATTCCCCATCTTTGATAATAGTCCTTCTCCTTTTTCCTTTACTGGTGTGGGGAGGGGGGGCGCGGGAAGGAGGAGAACCAGAACCTCGTTTCAACCCAGGCCTCAGTCTTTTACCAACAATAGTAACTGGGACCTCACCTGCTCTGTCCATCCCCAGTATAGTGTGGTCATGGCTGCTGGGGTGAGCAGAAAGTCACCAAATATCATCCTTCTGGTAAATTGCAGGGTGTTCAGACCTTATTATCTGCTTTTATCATGCTGCATTATTTTGATCCTTATCATCTCCCCTACTGCTACTCTTTCCTTAGCCCAAGCATCCATCCCACTTATTCCTTCTTGGGATTTCCAAACTTTTTCATCTGCCTTGCGGCTGAACATTCTTACTCCAGTTAAAAGCATGACTCCATAAGAACAAATACTGCCACAGTTTTCTATTTTATCCCCAGAGCCTAGCACATTGCTTTTTAAAAATTATCTTTTTATTATTAATTCATTTGCATTAAAATTTTTGCATGGTAGATTATAGGTTATTTGCAGACAAGAAACATATTCAATTTCTTTGTATCCCCCCAAAGGCAAGGGGGTGGGGCAGGGAGAAATCAGTGCTTGAACATAATTGGTTTTTTAAGAAATATTATTTACAAACAAATTAATTCAACAAATTCTATTGAATGTATTAATTACCTACTACATGCAACACACTGTGCTAAGCACTGAAATAATGCAAGAATAAAAATAAAACATGTCTTCCATATCTTATCACTCTGTATGATTCTACTCAACATCCTTCTATGAATGCAGAGAGGTTTTTTTCCTCTAGTTTTTATTATCATTATTATTATTTTATTTTTAATAACTTTAGAAAAGCAAAATCCTACTTAGGGTCATCTGGATAAACATTAAAAACAAAAACTTGATTTATCTAATTGTTTGAAAATATTGACATCTTGAAAACAAAATATTCCAATGATTATTATCTTAGGTGAAAGAATGACGGAAAGGAGTCATTTTGACATTCATGAAATTCATTGGCCTACCCCAAGGTTACCTTCAGTTGCAGAAAGAAAAGCCTTCTAAATCATATCAAAACATCACCTGAACCACTCCACACATCAAGAGACCACAAGGAAAAACGGGATAAATTTCACTTTATTACAGAAGGCCGCCTTTGGATATTTCCTCAAATACCCTACCCACCTGGATCTAGCCAACATCTCCATTTTCCAACACTGAAACCTTAAGACCCTTCCTTGGGCCTTGATAGTGATTCTGCCACTATACCAGAAGGACAGTCAATCCCTTAAATCTAGTCTACAACTGAAATCTCCTCCCTTCTCTCCTCAAATTGCAAAGTGATCTTTTTGAGAGTAAGGAGTATCTAGTTTTCTTTCTGTATTCCCACTGATTAACAAAGTGGTTAGCTTATAGTAATACTTTAATAACTTGTAATAATAGACACTTAATAGCTGCTTTTCCATTCTCCTACCTAGATAAAATATTTTTGGCAAACTTTTGTAAAGCAAATCTATATCTATAAAGACTATAGAGTTACTTAACCTTAGATCTGGAAAGGACTCTATGGGTTCAGTTGAATACTCTGTACCACAGAGAATTCACTCTGTAGCATCTCTGACAAATGAACATATACAATCTTTGTTTTAACACATCCAGGTCTGCTTATCTGGTAGTTAAACCTTTCTTTGGCAAGATCCCAGTAATCAGTGAGGCTCTGAACAAAACCACTGGAGTTTGGGAGGTTTGCCCACTATCTTTCACAAGTAAATATTTATATGGCCCACTTATGAAATAGTCATTGTCACGTTGAAATTAAGATAGAACTTCAGTGATATCTGCCAATAAAGGGAAAGAAAAATAGAATGCAATGATTCAGTTAAAATTCTTAAAGGACCAAAATAATTCCAGAGATTCATAGTCATTATTCAGAAACAGAAGCAGAGGAATGTTGATTGTAATAAAGCTTGATTAAAATTCTATATTGTTATATTTTCTCAATTAAATCCAGAGCAATCTAAAAGTGCGTATCTTTTTTCCACAGACTACTCACTGATTACTAGTCACCAATCAGCACAATTAACAGATATGGATTGAGAACTTAAGTGAAAAGCCAAGAGCTAGACCCCATGAGCAATACAAATAAGTGCGAATTCCCTTCTGTGGATTCAATGCAGAATCTTCCATTCCAGAACCAGGTTGAAAAAGATATGATGATGATGATGACAATTTAGTGGTGGTGGTGATAATAATTCAAATTTGCATGCTGTTTTAAGGCATCTAACATAAATCATTTCATTTTATTCTCATGACATCTCTGATCTGTATTAGACAGCTATATATTTCTATTACATGTTTATTTTTACTATACCTATGATATCATTGGTATAGGGAACCTCTAGTAAAGGATTTCCTCTCCAAATGCAAATAATCACCTCTGTAACTTATTGCCTTAGAGAATTTACATAGTTAATATATGACACAGGGAATGTCTAAACCTAGATTTTCTGCATTTTGAAGTAATCTCTCTTAAAACCATACAATGATGCTTCTATGTTTCATCTTCGTTATTTCAGAGAGAGTTTTATACCTGTTTCAGGGAGAACTGTACAAACACCAAAGAAGGAAATCACAAAATGACAATAGTACCTTGTTTTTATTATTATCAGACCATTCTAGGGAACCATGTAAATGTATGGAGTCTTTAAATGAGGGGATTTATTGTGAGTAGAGATGAATTTAATGCATTATCTTCTGAACATAAATTTTTGTGTGATTTTTTTAAAAAATGACTAGTGTTTATAAGCAGGTGGCTGCCTTATAAGGCAATAGAATCAGGTTTGGAGGTGAATTACTTCTGTTACCAGGCTACTTCTAGATAAATAAGAGCTAGGCAGCCTGTCTTCCTTATTAAGCAGACTGAATAACATGTTGGTGAAGATCAAAAGAGGCTAGCAGGACGGAAAATCTTATCAGAGTTTCATTAATTTTCTTTGCTGATTATTCATTTATTCCCTAGAAATTAAAACATACACAATCATTTTTTGTGTGTGGATAAAGTAAAGAAAATGAAGTAATTATTTTGGCTCAATAGCTAATCTAAAAATTCTTTAATCCTTTGCTAGTTTGTATAGAGATCATGGGCATCAGAAAAAAAAAAAGGGCACATTAGATCTCATATATGGCATCCTCCTACCAAAGTAGGAGTATTTCCTCCAAATATTTTCCCCCATATCTAAGCAGTTATAGAATCTCAATAAGTTATGGCTGGAAAAAATCCCTTAAATGTTTCTAATCACAAGATACTAGAATTTAGAACAGGAAGGAACCTTGTTGTTGTTAGGTTGCTTCAGTCACATATGACTCTGCGTGACCCTATTTGTGCCTTTCTTGGCACTTGAGTAGTTTACCATTTCCTTCTCCAGTTCATTTTACAGGTAAGGAAACCAAAGCAAACAGGGTTAAGTAACTTTCCCAGATGGATTTGAGCTCAGGAAAATGAGTCTTCTTAACTCCAGGCCTAACTCTCTATCTACTGTACTACGTAGCTGCCTGGAAAGAGACCTTGAGATCATCTAATCTAATTCCTTCACAGTAAGACAGGATCAGAGGATCACAGGTCTAGAGTAGGAAGGATTCTGAATCATTCCAGTCCAATCTCCTCATTTTACAAATGAGGAAACTGAGTTTCAATGAGTTTTAATGACTTCCCCAAGGCCACAAAGGCAGTACACATCACAAGTGGGATACAAACCCAGGTCCTCAGTTTCCCAAGTCAGTTTCCATTGGGTCCCATTGTCCCTCATTTTGAAAATGAGAAAACAGAGGCCCAGAGAAATTATGAGACTTGCCCAGGATTAAACAAATAAGTAGCACATAAGGGACCCTAATTTCATGCCTTCTAATTACAAATTCAGAGTCCTTTTCTCTATGGTATACTTAACTAAGAACTGAGGCACAGAGAGGCTAGGTGATTTTTTAAAAGCAGGTGTGGGGAACCTGCCACCTTGAGACAATATGTGGCCCTCTATTTTCTCAAGTGTGGCCTTTTGTCGGAATTCAAACTTCACAGAATAAATCCCCTTAATAAAAAGATCTGTTCTGTAAAACTTGGACTCAGTCAAAAAAACATACCCAAGGACCTAGAAGGCCACAGGCTCCCCAACCCTATAAAGGTTCCAAAGCTAATTAATAGAATTGAGACTGGAATTCAGATCTTCTGACTCCTGGTTTGGTACTCTTTCCATTATGTTTTACACTGTGTTTGATGAATCTTTAACAACTTTCCCTTCCCATGGAGTTACATTATAATACAATTGGGTTTTTAAATATAATTTCTTGTAATTTTTTCCTGACAATTTTGATTTCCTAATTTGGGTCAATCATTCTTATTTAGAGTTCTCTAACATGCTTGGTAGTACACAATTGGACATTTCCTCCCCCTTCTTGCTGGTTGCACAATACAAATACTGTACTCACAGTTTTTACCTTTATGAATCATTCTTCTGGAGTGAAATTGCTTCAGGTACTAATTACATTTACATGATTTGAAAACAAAAAACTACCTGGGAAACACAGTGATAATTAAAATTGACTGAGGGCCATTGAGCAGCTAAGAGCTTAATAAAACAGTGGGAAAGAAAGAATGTATTCTCTATAGTGAATGGCATTTATGGTGTACTTTTACTGCTTAACATAACATAAGAGTCATGATGAGGATAAAAGTGATGTGCGATCATTGGCACACACCCTCTCCAAAATGTGTAGCCTGTTACATCACCATGTTAGGATCAACAACCTCCAAACTATTTCTGGCCATTGACAGCTTACCCAGCTTCAAAGTCTATCTCCAGGCATATCTTCCACTAAGAGTTCCCTGATTTGCCCTAGTTAAATGAGCTCTTCCTCATCTAATTGCATCAGATTTTCTATTCCTCCTATCAAATTAATTTATCTACATATTTGTCTTAAAATTTTCAATGAGATTATGAGCTCCTCCAGGGCACAGACTATGTTTTACTCTCATCAGGGTAAACTGATATCTACTTTAACTCCTCCTCATCAAGTTCTGTACACATACACACACACACACACACACACACACACACCTAGCAAATACATTTATCCGAATAATAAATATAAATCAAGGAGGCAGAATGCAGAAGCATAAATAAGTTCTTCAGCTCTAGAGCAAGATAAAATCTCAGCTCAACCAAGGAGAGATGATCTCACCAAGGAAGTCTTCTCTTATTAGTTGATGTGGTGAGAATCAAGGGATATGTTGGGGTGCTAAACCACCTCCCTGTCCAGAGCTCCCAACTCCAGAAATGCTCCTTGATCTTTCAAAAGTTTTCATCTTTTCACTTATCTATCTCTCTTGAACAAATTTCCTCTCTGATGTATCTCTCCTTCCCTGCTGTCTCTCTATGTTAATACTAGCTAAGACTCAGCAGTCTCTCAGGCAATCAGGAAGCATATATCTTTTCCAATATACAGCACTGGGAATGTAGATTCCAGGAGAGGAATGATAACAATTAAAATTTTTATGTTACTATATGGTTTCCAATTTTTGTCCATACATTATCTTATCTGAGCACACAATAGCTAACTCTGTGACATGGAAAAAATAATTATTATAACCAAGTTATTGCTTAGGAAAAATGTCTCAGAGAGATAGGTTTGCCAATGTCACAAAGCAAGAAAGTGATACAATCTAAATTCAGACTCAAGCCATCTGTATTTAAACCCTTCCTCTGCTACCATGGATGCATTTAGCTGTGGCCATGGTAAGATGAAAGCTAAGAGATATAAAGAGAAGTCATTCTGCCCCAAGAAGAAGTCCCAGAGCAGAAGTCAAGATGGATTTGAGAACTGGAAGCAAGTCAGTAGTCTACAGTGACGGGGTATTTAAGTGCTAAAGGTCAGAATGATACTGAAAGTCACAATTAAGAGTGAAAATCCAAGACAAAGAGATATTAGCATGGGAATTAGAATCCGAAAGAATTCTGAAACCAGGTAGACAAAGAATTCCACTAAATTCATCAAATATTTATTACATGTAAGACACTGTGTTATATAGGGAATACAAAGACAAAAATGAAACACACAGCATCATAGATTTAGTGTTGTCCCTAGGGTAAGGATCTTGACAAGTAAAGTAACTTTTTCTGAAGTTTGGAACATAGCTCTTGTGGAAGCAAGAAACAATTGTTCTAAAGCCATCTCAGGCTTAGCAACAATTAAGAACATTTGAATGGATGAGAAGTGTGCAGGTCTGGGCAAGCAGCAGCTTCTGGCAGGCAGATCCTAAAATGCACAAACTGGTATGAAGCAAATAATTTTTTTGAGAGTTACATTCAATCAACAACTATAAACTGTGACTGTATTGCCTAAACCCCCTAGCTGCTGACTGAATCATTCACTTTTCAACTGGATGTTTTGGTCATATACATTCTCAACTTGAAACATGTCTCTCTTCTTCTTCAGTTCCCAGGGGTGACCTAAGGCTGATTCCATTCCAATATTTGTGGATTCTGAAAAGGCTGACAATAAGCAGGTACAGCCCTATCTATTTGTTGGGATCAAATTGTAGGCTCCTGAGAGTCCATTTTCTGTGAAGAGCCCTCATTCCATTTGGAAACCTAGAGGATTTAGTATAAATTGTGGAAACTAGAGCCTACAGTTTAAGACAAGTGGGCTGGAATGGAGACAAGTACACACTTCTGAGAATAAGTGGTAATTAGCTCCCTGCCTCCTAAAACATTCAACTCTCAATGATGAATTTTAATTTTATTTGAGTCTTTTCAAGGGGAAGGTGTCATAGCTTAGCACTTGTTACTGGATTTAGCATAAATGGTGACCTGCCAATTAGAATTTGTTTTCCAATAGTTTGGGATCTAATATATGAAAATGAATGATGTGGTCCAATATGAAGTGAAATCTATAATCCTCTAAGGAATGTTGAAATATTGTTTCATTTTCAGGGTATGGGCAGCAAAGGAGAATGTGTGTTTGTACATAAAACATCCCAGCATATCTTTTCAACCACAATTAGTAAGGTCTTTGCTTTGTTTTGGAGTTGTGATAGATGAACTTTGAAAGTCATAAAAGATTTAAAAGAATAATTGTAGATTTAGAACTGGAGGAGACTTTAGAGGTCATCTAGCTCATGTCCCTTATTTTATAGATGAAGAAAGTGAAGGCCAGCAAGAGTAAATTCTAGAACTAGGATTTGAATGGAGGTTCCACACACCAAATGCAGTTCACTTAAGTAAGGTCACTCTAATCACCTCTAGAAGGGTAAATAACCACATTTGAAATTCAGCTGAGGAATACTGTCCTGGATCATTATTGGAGAAGCATTAATTGCTCCTGAGAATAGACGGTTGTGTATATCTGGATGTGAAACCAGAGTAAGAGGATTTGCTCTTTGTTCTAGGTCAAATTTACTGATAACTAACTTTCTTGTTGAGTAGGGCAGATGGCTCTAGGTTACAGCAGGGAGATTTTCCCACTCAAACTGAGAATAAAGACATTTATAGGGAATAAAGAATGGTTTACTTATTTTTTATGGTTTCTATTTCCATTTCAGCAGTTAGGATATAACTTGGGCATAATAAATGGATCTTTATCCTTTAGGTCACAGTAAAAGTATTTTATTGTCTTTAAACAGCTACGGAAAGACCTGGAAGAAGTGAAGGAATTGCTGGGAAAGGCCACTAGGAAAAGAGTCCGTGATGTCCTAACAGCAGAAAAGTCCAAGTTAGAGAATGAAATCAAGCATAAGACAAAGCAGGAAAAAGGAGAGACTCTTGATAATGAAAAACCAGCAGCTGTGGTTGCCCCCATTTCTGTTGGGTACACAGTGAAAATCAACAATTATGGTATAGCTACTTCTCCCACACTCTGCTCTCTTGCTCTGTGAACTCACCAATACATTAATTTTTTTGTTGTTGTTTTCATTGTCTTTGTAAATGGTAGGTAGGAGGAGGTAAGAGGGTCTCACAGATCTTGTTTAATCTGAGGAATTCATATTTTTCAGTACTATATATGAAAAACAAGGCTGTATCCCCAAAGGCCTACACAAGAGTTTAATTGTTTAAATTAATGACTAGTGAGAGAAGGGGGATGGCCAAGTATGAGAAAGGGGGGGCATTATTGAGTTATTTCATGGACTCAAGAGAGAGTCAAAAGATTGAACCTTGACTAGATCTCTTTTTCTCAAAATCATGCTGCCTTTTTAAATTACTTGATGACTTTTTAAAACATCCCCAAAATAGCATCTCACAAGATTTGGAAGTGTCAGTATTGGTCAAGAAGAACAAAGTCAGAGACATATGTAAATAAAATTTTTAAAAAAGAAAGTTTAGTACAGAACTTTTAATAATGCATCTGAAATAAGCAACATTTAAAATGCATGAAGTCTACCATATGTGGTGTTCAGAGAAGTCAAAGGAGTTTCCAACTCTATCCATTTCATAAGAACCCTGACACTCAGAGATGAAATAATCAGTTATTTTTCTAGATATAGACTCACAGCTAACAATTACATATTATTACTACATGCCAGTGGAAATCTAAATAAAACCAAATAACAACCAAAAACACCCCAGAAAAATATCACTTTTATTGGTTACATATTCCATTATGTGGACAACATACTTAAAAAAAAACCCAGAGATATTACCTTGCCAGCAAAAGTCCATATAGTCAAAGTTATGTTTTTTTTTTTTCCAGTAGCAATGTATGGTTAGGAGAGTTAGACTATAAGGAAAGCTCAGTGCTACAAGATCAATGTTTTTGAATTGTGGTTCTGGAGAAGATTTTTTAGTCACATGGACAGCAAAGAGATCAAATCACTCAATATTTAAATAAATAAATTCAGGCAATTTACAGGAAGGTCAAATAACAAAGCTGAAGCTTAAACACTTTTGCTAAATATTGAGAAGACAGGACTCTTGAAAAAGAACCTGATATTGGGAAAGATTGAAGACAAAAGGAAAAGGGGACAACATAGGATGAAATGGATAGATAGTATCATAGAAACAATGAACATGAACATAGACAGACTTTGAGAGCTAGTGGAGGATAGAAGGACTTGGCGTGCTATAATCCATGGGGTTACAATGAGTTGGACATAACTGAATAACCAAGTTCCTTGATGAAATTTTAAATAACACATGCAGGCCACTATATGTGACAAGTGACCACATATGTGCACATATCCCACATTAAATTTCAATATTACATAAGCTCCTTAAGTGCAGAGATTGTTTCTTTTTTGTCTCTGTGTTTTCTTCTCTTCAGTCCCCAACAGCAGCAAATATACACAGGGTTTAACACATAGTAAGTACTTGATGGTCATTTTATTAAGTTGAATTACATCACAAGAATGATCTGTAGAGCCGTAATTTTTTTTCATTAAGTCTTGAGTATCTGAGCGCTGAGCTGTAGTGGACTGGTCCTATTAGGTGCCTGCACTTTCTGGCATCAATATAGTGAAGGGTGGGGGTAGGGGACCAGGTTAAGTAGGGGTAAACTAGTTCATGTTGGAAACGCAGCAAAGTCAAAGTTCCTGTGCTAATCAGTAATAAGATAAAGACCATAAGTGGCCTCTACACTTCCAATCTAGGTGAAGTAAGAAGAGCTAGTCTTAAAAAAAAAAAAAAGACTGATTTTAAGCAATGTTGATTAGGCACTAAATTCTGGAAAACACAAGTGATCCTGATATACAGAAATTAAATATGACATTGCTTATTTTGAACGAATGCCAAAGTTGGAAACAGGAAGAGAATGAAAAACAATTTATTTCTGGGACCTTTAACCTTTCTACTATGTAAGTCAATTGCATGAAGTTATATACATTTTGCATCTGTAGAAAATATTAAAGCAACCAGATGGTTATTCTCGATAAGAGAAGCATAGACATGAATGACTAGGACAATTGCTCTTCTCATTGTATATATTAGTCATCCAACATATATGCATAAATATATATGGATGAATATATATATATATATATCATGGGAGCTTCAAATACTTGAGACATATGAAAATATGTATGAACATATAGATACCTCTCTCTTCATATATGTGTGTACATATATATATATGTATATATATATATATAATGAAATATCCCTAATAAGGATAGAAAGAGGTAATTCCAAATAAATCTTTTTGTAATTAAAATATATTTGAAATCTCTTTAACATGGATTTTTTTTTAATCTTTGAAAAATGGAAATTTATCTAGTGGATGAAATCTCATATATAAATTCAGAAAAAAAAGGTGCAATAGAAAATGAGATAATAACTCCCCTTAATTACAAATCTAATAATAAAAAAATAAAAATTTTTCAGGGATGCAAATACTGAGTTTGAGAGGAAGACAGGGATGTGCTGAAGCTGCTTTTTACCAACTCACAGAAACAAGTGTTAAATTTTCAGTGTATTTACACCTCAGAAATTGGGGACTTTTAAGACTAAATTTATTTTAATATTAGTATTACTGTCTAGATTTAAGAAAGTGATGTAGAAATGTTAATAATGTAGATTAAACTTTAAATGTACCTTGTATTTTTTTCTTCAAAAGGACAGGCCATAGTATGGGAATATTTTGACTTTGCACAGAATCGACCTGAGCTGTGAGGTGAAAAGAAATGACTCTTTCCAGATTTCATAGGGTGACAATGAGTGATGGGAATATCTTTCCAGTGTTGAGATTTGGTACTTATGAACCTAAAAGTGTTTCCAAAAGTGAAAGTGAGATGGTCACAAGGGTGGTTATTGAAGTGGGCTTCTAACATATCGATGGGACTTTCCTATGCAAAAATGAAATAGAACTTAGGCAATCCGAGGAAAGATTGCAGATTGACCAGAGAGAACATATTCTATACAGGAAATCTCTGGAGTATGCACCACCACCACAAATTGGTCAAACCTGCCCTTGAAAGAATCCCTGAAGGACCTCCAGCTTCATTACCTTGACCTCTATATTATTCATTGGCCTGTCTCTCTTAAATATGGCCAAGATAAGGTCCCAATGGATGAAAATCACATAATTTTCAGTGATTATGTGTATTTGCATCATACTTGGAAAGCCATGGAGAAATGAAGGATGTAGGCCTCGTGAAGTTCATTGGAGTGTCCAAATTCAATGCAGAGAGTCAGAAATGATCCTGAACAAAACAGGGCTTAAATATAAACCTGACTGCAACCAGGAAGAATGCTGTCTTTGCCTGAATCAGAACAAATTGTTTGAATTCTGAAAGTCAAATGATATCATGTGGGTAGCATATAGTGCTTTGGGCTCCCACAGAGAGACTCCATGGGTAGATTAAAATGATTTCCATTCTCCTAGATGACCTAGTCCTGGGAGCCAATGCCAAGGAACACAAACAGATGCCAGCCCAGGTTGTTCTCTGATACCAGAATCAGTAAGGCTGGTAGTCTTCACTGAAAAGTGGATCAAAGAGAATTTTCAGGTGTTCAATTTCCAGTTGACTCCAGAAGACACGGAAGTCACTGATGGCCTTAACAAAAACTTTCCTGACCTCACTCTTAATCAGTTCAAGGAATGTACCAACCATCCTTTTAATGATAAATATTAATGGAGTTTTGACTCAGAAGATTTGTGGCACTGAGGCATTGAAGTTCTCTTAAAAATAGCTTACATTCTGTTGATTTTCATGGAAATTAAATTTAGTATTATGGTTAAGCCATACGCCATGGTTAAGCCTAGCCATAGTTTAAAGGTAATTGTTCTATTATAAGTTCTTCCTTTCCTGCACCCAAAAAGATAGACATAATGGTACATATTTATGTAGCATTTTGAAGTTTACCAGGCACTTTTCATGCAGTGTTGCAAGTATTATCACCTACTTTTTTTCCAAGAAAGGTAACCTTAACTCAGAGACATTGTGTCAGAGTCATAGTATCTGACTCACAATCTTCCTCTTTACTCCAATTTTACACCTATACTAAGTACTTCAACATATATGTTGATATCCCCTCCAGCTTCCTAACTACTCAATTCCTTAATCTCCTCAACTCTCATGGATGGTTTCTTCACTTCACTATCTATATATTAGTGCAGATGAACAGTTCCTTTCAGTTCTCTACAATTTCATTCCAGCTGCTTTCATATCTAATCTGAATGCAGCAATTTTTGCAACTTTTCTTAAATGTTCTGTGCCACTACTAACACACACATACACACATATATACATACATACACACATATACAAACACATATGCATTCCTGTGTATATACATAAACATGTGTGTACACTACATGTATTGTGTGTGCATATGTGCACACACACATCTCCTTTTTAGTTTAAATCCATCTTGGAACAGAAATCAATCATCAGAAATTAAGAAAGTAATCACATTCTGTAAATACACACAAACAATGAATATATGATAATTCACTCAAAACCCTGAATAACACTAGCCATTATAGGCCTTGAGGCTGACAAATATCCATTTCTGAGGTAACCACTGAAGCAAAAAAATAAAATCTTTAAATCTAGGATCTATCTGTAATAAAGATGTCACTTCAATACATAGTATTCCAGGTGCACTTTCATAATTTTAATAATTAATGTCCAAACAATGTCAATTAAAAATCAATAAAATAAAAAAAAATCTTGACAATTTTTTTAAGTCAGTTGTTAAACACTTAACAGAACAATCGTGGAAAGAAGAATGGAGGAGTAGATAATTTTTAAAACACTTCCAAAAAGATTTTACTATTTCATGATTATTTTCTCTAAAGTGAGGTGAAATTATTTCCCAAACATATTACTGAACCACACTATAAACTGTGCTAAGATTTGAATCCCAAGGAACATATAGTATCATATACTACAAAGTACCATATATTACATTGTTTCTTGAAGGAGTAAATGAACAGCATCAGGAAAATGGACCCTAAGCCTGGACTGGCTTGCCAGAGTATGGGAACCTGGAAAGCATTGTTTAGACAGTGCAGAGCCAAGGTGAAATGTCAAATGTCTGTTAAGTAAATTCCATAAACTACATCATGGCTTGATGTTTTAACTGTCTACCATAATCGGAGAATATAAAAGGAGGTACATAATAGTTCATGCACATTTCAATTTTTCTTTCAATACTTGCTTGTCAGTCTTGAGTATTAAGCTTTTTTGTTTTGTTTTGTTTTTTTCCTGTAGAGGTTAAATGATTTTTTTTCTACCCCCTTCAGCTTTGTTCATTAATGGTAAGTCTATTTGTCTCATCATTGTAACAGCTCTGCTATTAATGCCCCTTACTGTTTTCTAACATTATTCTTTGTCCTTTTCTATAAACTTCCAAAACCCATTGTTGTACCCTTTTTACTTGACTTGGTGAGTCCTAACCATACTTAGCAACTGCCTGTTTTCTAAATCTGAAATAGAAAACCAATCATACGTATCTGAGTTAGAATTTGTCGCTCCCTATAAATCCCATGATCTTTGGTTCCTTCAAGTTGATGCTTAGATGTGAAGGTGATTATAAACCAGGCAAAATCCATTTATACAGAGGTAAGTAATGTGAAGCAGAGCAAATCTGGGTATGCTGAATCTAAGGACAGATTCTCTATCCAAAGTGAGATTTCTGGAGGGGTGCAGCCAAGATGGCAGCATAGAAACAGGAAAATTCCATGAGCTGCCCCCATAACCATCTCAAATAGTTATAATATGACTCTAAACAAATTTTAGAACTACAGTACCCACAAAGTGACAGAAAGAAACAAAACTCCCACTGAAGGCAGCCCAACAGGCTTACAGGAAGGGCTCATCACAGAACACTGAGAGCTGAGCCCAGCCCCTCGTGAGCCCACAAGTTTTAGCCTCAGGGTGTTCCCAACCAGCTGCAGCCAGAGCAGACTTCAGGAGAGTGAAGCACCAGCAGCTGTGGCAGTTTCCAGACTTATTAACCAATAAATACCAAAGAGCAAGTAATGGAACTCTGTAGGAACTGGGTAGGATGCAAGAACCAGGGCCAGCCCGCGCCCCCAAGATGAGAAGCAGTGGAAGTGCAGTGACTATCCAGCCACCACAGGGCTGCTTCCAGAGCTCCTGGCCTGTAGATCATAGGGGGACCAAGTGACCATTCAGATGGTAATCGTTCTTACTTTAACCTGCTTGGATCTGGACCACTGTCTTAGATGGATGTCCTGGGGTGTGTGGCCAGTGGGCCAGAGCCTGTGGGGTCTTCAGAGAGGGCACCCAACTAATAGCTCCAACAGCTGAGAAAACCCCAGTGATCTGGAACAAAGCTCTCCTCTCTGGAAGCAGAGTTGTACCATGGCAAAGAGCTCAAAAGTCAAGTAATTGAGTGGCAACATGAGCAAGCAGAAGAAGCAAAGCAAGCACAGTAAGCAAACCTTAGATTACTTTTGGGGGGACAAAAAGGATCAAAGCATGGAATGTGGAAGGAAGACAACAAAGTCAGAACTCCTGCATCAAAAGCTTCCAAGAAACATATGAATTGGTTACAGACCATGGAGGAGCTCAAGAAGGATTTTGAAAATCAAGTAAGAGAAGTGGAGGAAAAATCAGGAAAAGAAATGAGAATGATGCAATAAAATCATGAAAAGAGAGTCAACAACCTGACCAAAGAAAATAACACCTTAAAAATGGATTAACTCAAATGGCAAAAGAGGCCCAAAAATCTGATGAGGAGAAGAATGCCTTAAAAAGCCGAATTTGCCTGATGGAAAAAGAATTTCAAAAGCTAACTGAAGAGAATAATTCTTTCATAATTATACTGGAACAAATGGAAGCTAATGACTTTATGAGAAATCAAGATACTATGAAACAGATCCAAACAAATGAAAAAATAGAAGGCAATGTGAAATATCTCATTGGAAAAACCAATTACCTGGAAAATAGATCAAGGAAAGATCATTTAAAAATCATTGGACTACCTGAAAGCCATGATCAAAAAAAGAACCTAGAAATCATCCTTCAAGAAATTCTCAAGGAAAATTTCCCTGATATATTGGAACCAGAGGGCAAAATAGCAATTGATAGAATTCACCAATCACCTCTTGCAAAAAATACCAAAAAGAAAACTCCTAGGAATATTATAGCCAAATTCCAGAGTTCCCATGTTGAGGAGAAAATATTACAAGCAGCCAAGAAGAAACAATTTGAATATTGTGGAAGCATAATCAGGATAACACAAGATCTAGCAACTTCTACATTAAGGGATTAAAGTGCTTGGGATATGATATTCAAGAGGTCAAAGGAGCTAGGATTAAAACCAAGAATCACCTACCCAGCAAAACTGAGTATAATGTTTCAGGGCAAAGTGAGATTGCTGATAATTCCTTTCTCCTGCTTCCATGCACTAACAACTACCCAATATCCCAGCAAACACTTGGATTGTCTTCTCACATTGCCCATGGTTTCCATCATGCTCCTGGATATAGCAGTTTAGGTCTTGATCTCCCCCTCTTCTGTCATCAGAGATTTTCTTATACAAGCCTTTTACCTATTTCAGTGGTCGGATTATTTTGTAGCATATCTATATATCCCATAACTGATGTTTAAGACTGAAATATCAAGTAGACCTAAGTGTACTTGGAGTCCTAGAGACATTCAGTATGGAAATGATTAAATCCACTTATTGTAAAATGAGAGGGGGTTGGCAGAAACAGGGTTAGTGAGAACCACTAGCTTAAATGAAGATTTCAACAGGAACATTGTGCCCTGAGAATAATTTCCTTAGGGAAAATGCATAACTCATCCCTAAAAAACCCCACAAATACCCTCAAATACCTTCAACATTCTCTTTTCATCCCGACTGCCCTCCTCCAAAAATAATGGAAAAATGAGTTAAAATCATCATAGAATTGACTTTTGCATAAACAATGAAAGTATCCATTATGGAGATCGATATAAGGTCTCACATAAACTTCTAGATGAAAGGTTCTTAAAATGGGGTCCATGAAACTGTTTTTTTTATTATTTTTATAATCATATTTAATGGACAGTTTTCTTGATAATCTTATGTATTTTATTGTGTGAGATTAAAATGTTACTTTGAGAAGGTGTCCATTGGCTTTACTAAGCTGCCAAAAGAAAAACAAACAAAAAACAAATCCCTGTCTATACTAAGTGAACTATATTTCTCCTTGCAATTATTTTACTATTCCAGTTACCTACTTTTCCTAGCATTTAAATATGATTCTTTGCAAATAGTGCTCAATGCATTTTGCTCTTGTCTCATTGTCATAATATTTGCAAAATGCTTCTGAGCCAGATTTCTCTCATGCAATTTCAAGCTTAATTTAACTCATCCTACAAACAGACATAATAGAATGATGTTTAAGATAGAAAAACACAGAAGTGAGTCAAACTCATGTTTTGAGACCCTAAGTTTGTCTAAGCAAATTCACAGAGGCTCTGTGGCCCAGCTATGAAGTATTAATTATGAAATGAGAGAAGATACATATTTTCAGATCTCACATTTCATGAATGATGTTACATTTTATAGATGAGATGCTACAGAAATGCTCTGAAAACTATGGAATGCTCTCTTCCCCAGGCTCTGCTCTTTTATTGCCATGTCTAATATGTTTTCCCCCTCCAATCTAGAACTCAATTCCAAGTG
The DNA here is from genome assembly GCF_028583685.1 of Petaurus breviceps papuanus. Classification (NCBI taxonomy): domain Eukaryota; kingdom Metazoa; phylum Chordata; class Mammalia; order Diprotodontia; family Petauridae; genus Petaurus; species Petaurus breviceps. Next base: position 46,312,998 of record NW_027185809.1, read on the forward strand.
CCCTATAACTCCTATAATACAAAAGTAAACAAACTGGTTGATTCAATTGATATCTAGACAGGTTTAATTTATGTCATCGGCAGTGCTGATTTCAGTGCCATAGTAGGCAGGTATCCATCGAGTTAGGTAGCTAGGGGGTACAGTGGATAGAATGCCAGAACTGGATTCAGGAAGACTCTTCTTCCTGAGTTCAAATCTGATCTCATATATTTACTAGCTTTGTGACCCTGGTCTAGTCACTTCATCCTGTTTGCCTCAGTTTCCTAATCCATAAAATGAGCTGCAGAAGGAAATGGCAAACCACTCCATTATCTTTGCGAAGAAAACCCCAAATGGTGTCACAGTCAGACACAACTGAAAGAATGACTCGTCAAAAACAATATACATTTAATCAATTGAAATTAACACCAACCATAATTCCTTAAAATTTGATCATATGACTAATACCACATAAGAAGTTCATTATTCAACCCAACTCTCTAATTGTTCAGATTATAAGACCAAAACCCAAAGACCTTAAATCATTTACCCAAGGTCACCCAGTAAAATAACAAAGTTTACATTAAAATAATGGCAGATTGGATTCAGCGTAGAAATGAGGTGTAGTGATGAAATAAAAAGATTGATTCTATAGGTATATAAATCAAAAGAACTAATTTCACTGTGGTCTTTCCTAAGTGGATTGTTTGTGTGTGTTTATAAAGGTAATTTCTGTCTTTGACTATTTTAATCATTTGACATAATTAAGACATCCATATGTCACTTTCTGAAATCTTTTTCTCCATTTATTCCTTATTTTCCACACAAGAAGACAACAGAGTTAAGTGCTTCAGGTACCCAGCATCTAGAATAATGAGACCTGTATTTGAGCCCAGACATTGCCGCTGTATCAATTCACTAAACTTCTCTGGACCTCAGTTTCCTCATCTTGTTCCTTCTTTCCCAACCTGGTTTATATCTCTTCCAAAAAAAAGAAATTATATAAAAACACAAATAAAATTATCTTCCACAAAGCTATAATGCCTAAAAATAGCTAGTAATAGAATAAAGTAATTACTCAGTATTTCTATCAATATTTGATATTTTATTTACATACATGTAAAATTCTTCATATTTCATTGAGAATGCTAAAGAACCATACTGAATCATTAGCATTACATTTTCAAATGATTTTTAAGTTATTTACTTGCAATTTCTAGAATTAGATTTGATACACACACAAACATACACACACACATATATATGTATAATTTCTTGACTCCATATAGCTTGATAGTCAGTCATTGATTTCAAACTAAAAGACATATTAGAGATTATATAATCTATCCCTTTATTTTAAAAACTTAGTGAAATGAGGACCAGAGGATTTAAAGGGCTTGTGAAAGGCTACACAAAGCAATAAATCTTGGATTCCAGTGCAGGTCTCTCAGTTCTAGAACCAGCACTCTTTCCATTGTACCCACTTTGGCTCACTGCCTTCTTTAGTGAGAGCCAAGGAAAACATAGGTAAAAGACTTCTGGATGTCTTAATTATGGCATACAGGCTGTCATCTTTAAACAATATGTCACAATCTGCCCAAAACTTCTTCATCCCCACTTTTTTTTTTTTTTTTAAGCAATCAGGGTTAAGTAACTTGCTCAAGGTTACACGGCCAGGTGTTTCTGGGTGGGTGCTAAGTGTCTAAGCCGGATTCGATCCCAGGTCATCCTGATTCTGGGGCCGGTGCTCTTACTTGCTGTGCTACCTGGCCACCCCCCAAAACTTCTTCATCAAGGATTAAACTGAAGGAGAGCTAAAAGTAACCAAAGAATAAGAAAAAAAATGACTTTAGATCACTTTTTTTTCTTCTTGGTGGCAAAACAATATATTCATAGAACTATGAATTAGTACAAACCTTCTGGAAAGCTACTTGGAATATACAAATAAAGTGGCTAAAATATCTGTAACCTTTGACTCAGAGAAATCATTGCTAGATATAGAAATTTATTAATGAAAAGAAAGGTTTCACATTTCAAAAATAATATTTTAGATTTTTTTTGTAATAGAAAAGAACTAGAAACAAAGTCATTGTTCATCAACAGGGAAATAATGAACCAATTAGAGTAAATGTATATAATAGGATATTTTGTGCTATAATTATAACAGCTCACACTTATATAACACTTTTAGATTTACAAAATATTTTACATATGTTGCCTTAATTGATGCTCAAAAATTATTTAAAGTGTTAATATAATCATCATTTTGTTGATGATCTAAAAAATTGATTACCTAGGATTACACAATTGGTAAGTATCTAAAGGAAGATTTGAACTTTGAGTTAATAGACTCCAATTCCAGGGCTCTATCTACTATTCCACCTATAAAAAATAATGAGCATGAAAAATGCAGAAAAACATGGAAGATTTAAATCATCTGATGCAAAGATAACAAACAGATTCAGGAAAATGATGTAAATGATTACTTCATCAAAATAAATGGAAAGAACAACCACAAATAAATAAAAGTGAATACCACAAACTTACCGAGAACAAAGGTGATCTGAAATAAAATATGAAAAGATACCACTCCCTGCTCTTTTGCAGAGGTAAGGGGCTGGCAAATGTGGAATATGGCTTATAATGTTATATTGTTGTCGTTTTCAATTGATTTATTTAATTTAATTACCTTCTTTCTTTTTTTTTAAGCAATTGGGGTTAAGTAATTTGCTCAAGGTTACACGGCCAGGTATTTCTGGGTGTGGTGCTAAGTATCTGAGCCCAGATTTGATCCAGGTCATCCCCGACACTGGAGCCAGTGCTCTTTCTCACTAAGCCACCTGGCTGCCCCGCCTTTTTTCTTTCTTAAAATTTTTTTCATTTATTATAACTGATGGCTTTCTGAGAGTGAAAATGGAAGGGACAAAGATAGACCTACATAATGTAAAACTGCAATTTGTCAATAAAACTCTATTTTAAATAAGAGCAATTAAGAAGTCATAAGTTCATACCTTAGGACAGTTTGTTTTTTTAAAGATGCTCCCTCTGCTTTGTAAAATGAGAAACAAACAGTTTTTAACTAAGTTTAATTTGTAGTTTCTTTAGCTATCAAGTTAGTTTTAAGCTGAATTGAGAATATTTTTTATTTTGAATTTTCTTTGTATACCCTTTATAGTACATTGCAATGCAGCCAAAATTAGGTCAAGGCAGCTAGGTCTTTGTTTCAGGGCATCAAGCTTAGAAAGTACTAAATTTAGAGGACTACAACATAATTTTTAATCCTCTAAGAAACTGGAAACAATAAAATCTAAATACCTATATAGAGTTTTTTAGATTATTAAAACTATGATATGCCAATCACTGGAGATACCAAAGGGGGGAAAAAGAAACACAAAAACAAAAAACCCTTTACTTTTAAAGAACTTATGAGTTAATGAGCAGTGGGAGATATATATATATATAAAAGGGAACAGTGTCCAAAGAGGGCCATTTTCATTTGGGAAGTTGCAGGTAGCTATAGGGAAATAACAGATTTATTGACAAACTCTGTTGAGGAGCAATGATGGTATTGATTTTATTATGGTTAAATATATATACACATATATTGAATAGATGGTAGGCTAGGTGAGCTCCTTCTATGTACCTTCTCTCTATCCTTTCCCCTCCTTATTTAGAGGTCTCATTTGAATGTCATATGATCATTTGCTCTTCCCAAAATGGGCGATATCTGTCCTCTAACCACATCTATGGAACTTAGTATTTCATAGGATCACAGATTTAGAACTGGAGGGTATCTTAAAGGTCATTTAGTTCAACTGCCTCATTTTGAGGGTGAAAAAATCTGGTACAAATTAATATGTTTTCCTGAATATATTACAAAATACTTCATTCACATATTTAAATATATAGATGAATTCATCCAAAGTGCTTTTATCATGGACAACTTTTGCCTTCTTAAGAAGAAACCAGTGAAAACTAGATTTCATTAGTGGACTGAGAAAGAAATACAATTTAAAATGCACATTTTCCTGAAGCAGGCAGTTGAAAATCAGAGTCTGCCAATCATAACTGAAAATTTTGTTTTTAAAAAGTGTACTTCACTTCTAATTATCTCTGTCAGATTTTTAAAAAATGAATCCAGTTTTTAATGCTTGTGATTGCGCCCTTGGATCTGGGCCCAAAGGTGAACTAGGTGAGTTCCAAACTTCCCAATGGATGATACATTTGTTACCATTACATAGAACTGCTCCATTTTAGGTTATTTTCTTTGTTTTTCTTTTATCTAAATACAAATTTTTTTAAACTGCGGGGAAGCAACATGAGACTCAGAAGGACTAAGGGAGACACCATTTTTCTTCTCACTCCATCACCCTCTATCCCTAAGCCCTCTACCATTAGAGGCCTCTGGTATTATTATGGGAACAATGGTGCTGTTCATACTGAGAGCTCACTGTAATAGCTCTGCTTTCTCCTTTATGGCTTGGATGTGAACTTGACTGATTACCTAGGGAGCCTATACTGTACCTTGTCAGAATGCTTATTAAGGAGGCTGGAACTTGGTTTTAAAAGACCCGAGAAGAATACTTCAGAGTTTCACCAGTTCCATAATGCAGTTCCTCTGGGCTCCCATTAAAAGACGGCCCCAGGTGAACCAAGTACCAGGTTGCATTTGAGTTAGAGGGGGGAAAAGTGTACATTGTGATGAAGTGCTTTTAACATTTCACAGTTTAGCATAATTGGATTCTAACAGGAGCTTTCTGTCAAGAAATCTTTTCAGTCAAGAGTCCTATCAAAGAACTCGGTTTCATTTACATCTCTATTTAAAAGGCATATTTTATTCCAAATGCTATCCCTGGGGATAATTAAATGATACATTGACAATCTACGAAACCAACAAGGGGACTATGGTAACAACACTCACACTTTTTTTTTTTACAGAATGTATGCTTATTTCTTTGAAAAAATTTTTTCCAATTATGTAACTGTTTGAGAGGTGGGGGGAGGTGAAAAAAAAGATTACGATAGAGCTAGACTGATAGGTTTTATTCAACAAAAAATATATTTTTATAACCAGCATAAGTTACCTATTCAGTCATAGTAAATAATGTCAGAAGAGCTGGATCTTGTGGGTCAGTATATGGAACAAGTACCCAGAAAACTGGGAATGTTCTTCTTGACTTTGGCACTTTTAAGCATTGTGTGGCCTTGAATAAGTTCCAGTAACCTCCCTGCATCTCCTCATGTTTCCTCAACTGTAAAATGGGATCATAATATTGAATGGGAGTAGACAAGCTGTGCATGAGCCACTAAATATGGCTCCTATAAAAGTAGAGACTTTCACCTATAAAATTTCCTACACTCCAGACTTAATAAAAAACTATTTACTATTCCCTTTCTTCCAGGCAAATAAAGAGATGTGAAGTAAACAGTCATTGGATAATGCCCACTGTAAGCCTCTTTCCACTCATTTTTAAAGTTATGTCATTTTTAAATTTATTTGTGTGTGGGGGATGTTATTTCCAAATATCAGTCCATTACAAATACCTTGTTTCATAGCTAGGGAAACTAAGGTTGGAAAGGAGTTCTTATAAATTTTTGCTATGCTGTTTAGCCCAGGAGATCTACATGTCACAGATGCAGAGACTGTTATTAATGGCTCTCTGTTAGTGACCCTGTAGAAAGAAGAGGACTCATAGGTTTAAGTGAATGTTGCAGTAAGAATTATTAAATAAAACTCCTATTATTAAGTGGGTAGGTAAACTTTTCAGCTAAGGATTTTTTTTCAATATCTTCACTAAAAATTATTTTCTATGTATTAAATGAATTTTTAAAAAAAGTGAATGCTCCCATTTCTCTTTCAACTAGCCTGTTATCATTTTAGAGTATATACATGGTTATCTAACTTGATCTATTTTGAAAAATCAGAACTTTCAAATTTTAGGAATTATCAAAAATATTTATTGAACAAAATATGCAGTACTCTGCTAGGCAATGTCGAATAGACCATAAAAAGAAGTGGATAGCATTATCTATACATAACCTCACGTATTTTACAAATTTAATTGAAAGAAGACACATAAACACACAGATAATAAGTGTGTGTGTGCATTGTGTGAACACACATAGTCCATACATATACACATATATCTACATATGTATATGGTTATACACACATACATTCAATGAAACAAAAATAATTAAAACATCAGATTTTTTCTATGCTGAGTTGATATAAAAAACCTAAACTTTAAAAAAAGCAGAAACTTGGGACACAAATCCACTTTCTCAGACATAAAGGGAGGAGAAAGGGAGGCGAGAGGTTCACCAGTTGCCTAGATTATCAGTCAAGGCTAAGTTCATGATCTATTGAAATTCCCCATGATCTGGTCACCATTGTGCCATCTGCCCCCATGGATGAATGAACCAGCCACCCAGCTGTTACTCTTTCCTTGCACATCCTTTCCATCATGTGTTACCTCCAACAATTATCATTTTTTCTTTTTTTTCACCTTTGCCAATCTGATGGGTATGAGGTGTTTTCATTTCCATTTTGCTTATTAATAGTGACTTGAAACTTTTTTCACGAGATTTTTGATAGCTTACTTTTCTTCTTTTGAGAACTTTCTATTCATCATATCCTCAGATACTTAGGAGAGACAGAGGCAGACACAGAGATGGAGACAGAAAGACACACACTAGTGAGCACACACATACAGAGAAACAGACAGAAAAGGAGAAAGATACCGAAAGAGATAGAGACAGAAAGAGACATACAGAGAAAGAGAGACATACAGATACAGAGAGAAAATTATGTGCTTACTACAGGGATATAAATAAATACAAACAAGATAGTTCCTCTAGTTAAGAACCTTACTAATGGGAGGAGAGAAAACAAAAGGGGATACATATGGAAGGAGAGGAAGAGTACCTACAGAGAGGCAAGGTAGCAGGTGAGAAGAAAAATGATATCTAGAGAGAGCTCAGGCAAGAAGGAGGTGAAGCATGCCTTAAATACTCCCTAAAATGGTGGTCTCTGGGAGGAAATAAAAAATGTGGGGAGAGGGAGATGTAGAATGGATATTTCCCAGGAAGTCAATATGGCAGCAAGGAGAAAGAGGATTCCAAAGAGAATCAAAAAATTGTGGTGAAACATTGGCTAGAATCCTTCTCAAAATGCCACCTTTACAACATTAACCATTTCCTTTGCCACATGTTTAGCAGATTCAGTTCAAAATGTCCAAGCTGTTCTTGAGTACTATTTCCAAGATGACAAGAGAAAAAAAAAACCCTGTCTCTTTTGAACTACATTTCCAAGACACTTCTATAATCAGGGTCCATCTAAAAAAAAAATCAGCTACCTTTCCTAAAGACCAATTCATATGATTTTGCTTTGTATTCGATTGCCATCTCTAAATAGCTCTCTTTGCATAGTAGCAAAACCTAGAAGTCAGAGCTCAGAATTTATAATAATAACTAAGATGTTTGTGTGATTAAATTCTCATATGACTGACTTCCACCAGGACTAGAAAGGTATTCCCTATTTTTATCCACCCATGGCCACTCTGCTAAGCCACAAAATAAGATTTGTGATCCTGATATATATATTTTACCTATTTGATATTGAACAGAATGATATAATTCAATTCATTCATCATCCCCTGGAAGGGGATTAAAGTTCTATCAACACCAATAGTAAATCTGTTTTTGGCTTGGGGGCCTGTGATTTTTTTTTTGTATGAGCTGGTGAAATACTCCAAAATAGATAGTAGGAAGAATAAAAAATATGTAGCATGTAAGGCCTCAGTCTGCCAATTTGTGAACTAAAGAATTGTATTTCCCCATGTAATGTAGAATAAATCATGTTTTAATTTCCAAGGCAAGCTAGGATGATAGAATTTAGGACTAGGAGGCATCTTAGAGATCATCTAGTACAAACTGTTAATTTTATCAGTGATGAAACTGAGGTCCAGAGAGTCTAAGAAATCTTCTATGGTCACATAGGCAGTAAGTAGCAGAACTGGTATTAGATTATAATTCCTCTGACTTCAAACCCCTTTCCATAAATTATGATACAATGGAAGTTTACTTTAATACTTTAGTGCAGTTGTTCTGATTCATTGTTTTTAATCTTGGACCCCTTTGGGAGTCTGATGAAGCCTATAGACCAATTCTCAGAATAATGTTTGTTAAATACATAAAATAAAATGCATAGAACTAGAAAAAGAAACCAACTGAAATATAGTAATCATTTAAAAAAAAATTCATATACCTCAGGAAACACCAACTTAAGAATTTTGTGATTTCATGTTTTGGGTGGACCCTCCACTGATACAAATAGCTGCCTTTCCATAGTTTCTATGGTTATTATCAAATCAATTCATCACCTGGTGATGAGCCTCTCTAAATTTTGTTTGACTGGCCCTTCGATAATAGATATGTAAGCTGTTTACCAGGCTCATATTCTTAGGCTTTTCAGATTGCACGTATCTTGCTGTGCTTGTGCTAGGAAATCATTATTTTGATAAACCAAAGCAACTTCCACACCATCATGGAGACCCAGTGCAGTTCTTTATATTATCCCAAACAAATGGATATGCATGTCTAAATACATACACATGTTTCAAATGTGATTTTATAAAACTTTATATTTTTATAATCACTGTCATATACACATACATGTACCTATGCATGTTGCTGTTCACCCTTTGTTTTCAGAGAGGACCAATGACATTATCAATGATGACTATTGTGTGAATTGGATTTAAGTGAGGCAGACTTGCATGAAATCATGAGCTTCATTCTGTCTTCCAGAGCTACTGAAGTTCAGGGGCAAGATAAAAGTCAAGATGACTGGTGATGGCTTGGGATGCAGTGAAGGACTTTGGCATCTTTGATGTCTAAGTGCTCTATAGCACCTACTTCAGCTACCTTCATGGAACACTGGGACATTCAGCTGCCTTCATGGAACATCATTAAAATAAATCATTCTCATTAGCCCATTCTGCTAGGGGAAGTCTTCACATGCTTGGGGTACACATTCCCCCTAATTCTCTGATACTTCTGAGGTCTGTTGGTTACCCTCAACCTGGGTTAGACTGTCTGCCAAGATAGTTTAACTGGGGTGTGGCCATGAACATGCTACAGCTTCTAGGAGCCACAGGTGAGAGTTGAGTGAAGGTAGACACCAAAGGTGGATAAACAGTCCTTAAAAAGACTCAATGACCCTACTGCCAGAGGTACTAATTTTCCCTGAACATCCCATATAAGTACGTATACATGTAAGCATGCATGCTCATATTACATATTTGTTGGTTTATTTTTCCAGGGCTCTTATATTCTTGCAACCTGATAGATCATGAAGACATATGGCATAGAATCTTATAGTTTGAGGTTTAAAATAATACATAGGCAAGAAAAAAAATTATAGCTAAGGGTATGGAGTTTAAGATGAGGGTTTTGCTTCATAACTATCAAAAACTCCAAGCATAGTATTTGAGAATTACTGACTTGGGACCTTTGATAAATATGGAGTTTAGTGAAGATAAGATTGGGGAAAAAGTCAGTTGGAGTTATAGGAGACAAGAAGAAAGTGAGCTCATTTGAGTCCCGCCAGCTATATTCTGTGAAGGCAGTGGATTGTATAAACTGGATTTGAAATCAAAGGACTTGTGTTCAAATTTGTGTTCTTCTACTTAGTATCTATTTGGCCTTGGGAAAGTGACTTTTTCTCATTTTCTTCACTTGTAAAATAAAAAAAAGTTTGACTGTATCACTTTAGTGGAATTTGATGACTCTAAAACTATGATCCTTTTGCATATTTTGGGGAATCAGGAAAGATTTATGGGGAGATGATTCTTTTTCTAAATATTTAAGTATGGGTAAAATGTCAATGGAGAGAGAAAATAGTGTTTTACTGGAACAACAGGAGACATAGAAATGGAGAGCATGGGATGTGTTCAGGGGAAGGCAAATAGTACAATTTCATTGGAGAACAGAATATGAGAAATGGAGTTATGTTATTATAACACCAACATGATATGCACATCACCCACAGCAGATATGAATATGCTGGTGTAGTTCTGAATCACAAAATATAACAGACTCTTCATATGGAACACAGGAGAACAATTATTCAAATACCAGAAAGTCAAATCCATTAGAGTAACCAAGAAGTTGGTATCTATAACCAATGCAGTGAAAACTTACATCACCAATTCTTCCCTCCATCAGACCTTTCAAACAAAACAGATACCCTTAAGCAAAAATTCCTCTCTCTCTCACTCATGCTATCTGCTCTGCCTCCACACTGCTTGGTCCCAGCTCTTCCCTTGCTCTCCCCTGCTCTTTCCTGCTCCACCCTTCCTGTTCCACTCTTTCAGCAAGTTCCTCCCACTGTGGACTCCATGTGAGTACATTTGACCTAATAAGGGCAGGGAAGGTCTTCAAATTACCATTACCATTACATTTATATAACTCCTATCAATGACAAGGAATAAAAAAATTGCCCATCGGATTTATGGATTAAAAGGAAAAAAGTTCATGACCAAATGAAGGACAGAGAGGATCATAGAAGGAAAAAAAAACAAACAAACAAATTCCAAATCACAAGTAATTAGAGAAATATAAGCAATAATTCTTAAGCCTCACTTCATATCCATCAGATTGTCAAATTTGGTCCCTCAGAAAAGAAAGAAAGAAAATGACAAATGTTGGAGCTATTAGAAAACAGGCTTATTGATATACAGGTGATAGAGCTATGAATGAGTTTAACCATCTTCAAAAGATATTTGGACTTATACACAAAAATATTTTCATGCCTTTTGACCCATCTACATCACTGCTAGACATAAACCCAAAAGAATCAAAGTAAAAGTTTCTATGTGTACAAAACATTATTTGTGGTAGCTTTTTTTTGTGACAGCAAAAACTGGAAATGAAGATGTCATTCAATTAGGGACTAACAAACAAATTGTGATAAATTAATGTAAATTGAATAGTATTGGACTGTAAGAACAAGGAAATAGCTGATTTCAAAGAGACATGCAAATATTTGAATGAACTGATGCTGAGCAAAGTGAATAAAAACAGTAGGACAATTTATAATACAAAATTATTGTTAAACAAGTGAATAATTTTGAAGATTTTTCTAAACTTATGAAGAATAAAATGAGCAGAACCAAGAAAACATTTTTATATAATGATAACACCATAAAAGCAAACAACTTTGAAAGTCATAAAAACTCTGATCCAAGCCATGACTATCTGTGCTTCCAGAGAATTGCTGATGAAATATGCTAAATGTCTCCTGATAGAAAGGATGGATTCAGGATGAAGAATCACACATATGCATACACACACAGAGGAATGTTTTGTATGATTATGCATATTTGTTGCAAAGAATTTTATTTTCTTCCTTTTTCCTCCAATGATATGGGGAATAAAAGGGAAAGGAAAATATTTATTTTGATTTAAAAATAAAATTTAATTAAAAGAAACACATAAATAATAAAATATATCATGATAAACATATGAACCTGCATCTCACCAAGCATTCAATATCTATGGTGAAGAGTATGTTTACAGGAACTAGCAGGGAAGTACATGAGGGAGGAAAATGAATGTGTTTAACATAACTAGCCACTCTGAACTGCTAGCTGTGTTACTGATCTATTCAGGAATATCTACGTCATATAAAACTGCCTCTATGCTGGCTACTGAACTGTTGATCTTCATTACTCTTCAGCTGGGGAAATCATCTGTTCTACACTTGAACATAGCATTTAAAAGTTCTTTCAATTACCTATCACCCTAAAAAGGGTGTAAGGAATATGTTACCATCTAATGTGAATGCAGAAGTTCTTTTTAAGTTGAGGAAATGCAAAGCTCATCAACTTAGCTGTCTCTGGTCTATATATACCAGTTCAGTCATTCACTCACTCAGATGTTCCGTTGTCCAATCGGAGTCAAGATCACAGCAACACAGCTCAGATGCGCATTTTCTTTAAGTCATCTCATCAGGATGCAAAAATAGCTTCAAAACCCCCTCTGCTTTTCCTTTTCAGAGCAGAGGTGGTAACAGTGAAAGACAAATCCTTAAGAGAACCTTCATCTCTTTCCAGTTCCAGGTGGTGCTGAAGAGCAAGAGCAGACGTGAGCTTTTGCTCAGTGGAATCAATTCTCTGTCCAACAAATGAGAAAACACTCAGATGAATTCTATCAGTAAACTACTTGTTTCTGACATAGCTTTGATAGAAAATCTTTTCCGTCCTTTTTGCTGTGTCAACAGTTCTTCTCTTCAGATTCTTATGTCATTTTCTTCATTAACCTTGTTCCTCTGTCATCCATCAAATTTCAAGAATCCCCAACTCTCATAGATATACCTTTTACTTAAAATCTCTTAAGTCCTCAAATCAGCCCTAATAAATTGATAGGCTTTTGAAATATATTTTTTTCTCTTCAGTCATTTTTTAATCACGTTTGACTCTTTGTGAGCCCATTTAGGTTTTGTTGGAAAAGATATTGGAGTGGCTGGCCAGATAAGGAAACTGAGGCAAACAGGCTTAAGTGACTTGCCCAGGGTCATACAGTAATATGTGTCTGAGGGCAGATTTTTTTTGGAGGGGGAAGACAGGGCAATTGAGGTTAAGTGACTTGTCCAAGGTCACATGGCTAGTAAGTATTAAGTGTCTGAGGCCAGATTTGAACTCAGGTCCTCCTGACTCCACGGTTGGTACTCTATGCCCTGTGCCACCTAACTGCCTTTCAAAGTTATGCCTATCTCCAAATATGTATACAGTTGTCCCTTCCACATCATGACTTTCCATATTACAACTTTCCCTATCCCAGTTCCATTATATTACAGGTCAGCATAAAAATATTAAAAGGGAATTTTTGGCAAGTTTCACAGAAGCTGTAGATGACATGCAAAGAAAGCCAGCAGACAGCAGAAAAAAATACATAAAATATATGTACAGTATTGTATAACATCAACATATTTTATCTTTTAATACCGTAAATATGCCCAAATTTTACAATAGGGTACCATAAACACTCTATAAAAGAAGAAAAAAAATTCAGACTTCTTTGCTGGTATGAAGGGAAGGCCAAAAAATTTTATGTGGATTTTTCAGATCACAGAAAGTACTACATACAAAACCCCTGTGATGTGGAAAAGATAATTTTATTTTTTAACTTTTATCTTCTTTAGTTACAAAACATTGAAGTGTAAATTATTTAACATACCATAACACTTTGTGACTTATAAATCTTCAAAATAGTGATTTATTTATTTAATGAACTTGAAGTAATATCTTTATATTCATGTTTCTCTGATTTTTAATTGTTCACACACAAGTAAGGAAATATTCTGTATCATTCACAATGAAATGGAATCCTTGATATTAAAAGCATATTTTATCTCCTTTTCCAAATTACCAAAATCCCATCATGCAAATTTGTTAGCAAAGAATATTAAAATTATATTTTTATTTATTTTAGATATAAAAATATTTATCAGTAATAGTGGGGATGTCTAACATCCTTTGACAGTATAAATCTCTCTCTTTATACAAAATAGTTTTTTCTATCTTCTTTTTCTCTGTCCTTTTCATTATTTAACTGCTTTGTTTAATCACAGCTGGTTGTATAGTGACAAGAGTAGACTAGAACTCTGACCTAGAATCAGGAAGACCTGAGTTCAAATCAGGTCTTTTTACTAGCTATGTTACCCTGGTCAAATCACCTCTGTTTGCTTCAGTTTCCTCAACTATAAAATGAGGGCAATAAGAGCACTTTCTTCTCAGGGTTGTGAGGATTAAGACAATATTTGTTTTGAAAAACAAAAAAAAAATTTAGCACAGTACCTAGTACATAGTAGATACTTAACAAATCATTTCTTTTCTTTCTCATATATACTTCTTATCTAACCTTGGAAAAGTCACTTAACTTGTCAAGGTCCTAAACAATTTTCTAAGGCTATAATTGGCAGAGAAGTGCCCAATCTCCATTGGTAGGAGGAGTTTACTTATCTTGGAATTCCTCACACTAGTGAAATTGCAGCTGCAAACTGTCCAGGTCTATCCCTAACTTTTGTGAAAATACTTCATATATAGTGATTGTATCTGTTAAAGAGAATGAAAGGGTTAGTAACTAAAATGTCATATTAGCATTTTTTTTTCATCACAAACTTGCCACAAGATTGTGAAAATTGTACCTTTTTGCTCTCACACAAGAGCAGATGAAAGAGACTTTGGATTACCAACTCATAATGAAAGATGAAAATATCAGTGTCTCAGTAGTTAAAAAGAGAGCTGAAATTCAGTCCTTAACCTTTAAGCATCTATAAAGTAGTTCTTTGAAAGTGATCAATTATTACATAGCAATAATATGTAGTCATCCATGTTCTCTTCATAATAGGTTAACTTTGATAATTCAGTTAGAATGTTCATGAATGAGCAAGATTCAATAGTGCTTACTTGTCTTCACTATTATTCTGTTCAGCATCTGACAATAGTTTGTTCATCACTGAAACATCTGGTTACCCTTTAATCAATTCAGTATCAGTTTCATTTATATAAAGTCTCAATTTTGTCCACGTTGTTTGGAACTCATGAATTTAATTTGCCAGCAATGATTAATTGATTAATCAATTATTTGGTTACTGTATAGTGGCTTGTTTTCTAACATATCCATGGAATAATCAGGTCACAGCAGCCATAATCCATCACTTCAAATCCAAATGTATTCATTAAAAACTTAGAGAAGAAAATAAATTGCATCTTTCAGAACATTTCCATCCTATTTCATTATATGTTTCCTTCATTGATATTTTATTCAAATGTAGTAATCCTTTGAGAATGGAGATTATTCTTTAGAGGAAATTATAGATTTATTTTACTGAATATTTCTGGTACTAAATTGGGAAAAGTCAAGTATTACTTGATGGAGATATAGTCAAGTTAGAATCCAGACGTTAAAAGGATTATGTCAAATTAACTTGTCTAATTGTGTTTTTTTATACATATGAAAAAATAAATTAATTTCTCTTTGTGTTGAATGGCATGGATAATAATTCTGTGATAAATAAGAAAAGTCATGAAAAAAGTTCCAATTTGATGAGAAATACTCCCACCCAAGTATTATGTCCATATTAATCTATTTCTCCATCATTATTAAAAACATGTGTTACAACTTGAAAACTTTTTTAACCACTTGATTTCAAGTCTTATGCCTCCATCTACTCAAGTTGTTGTCAGGAAACAAGGTTGACCAGACATCATGAGATCATGATACTCAATTGCTGGGATGAATTAAAAAAAAAGTTTTCCCCAGTGTAACATCATATGCAGTGCTGGAAATGGAAAGTAGATACTCTGGGAATTCTGTATTACTTCTAAATTATTTGTATACTTGCCTATGGCCAGTGGGAAAGGAATAAGGAGTGAGTGATCTTAATTGCATTTCTGTTTCTATTTGAGGATAGTGAAAAAGGAAAATGAATGCACTCTTCAGAAAATACTACTTCTTATTAACAAAAACATTCTATTACATTTGTAATTTGTAATTACATTTGTAACTAGGGTGGAAAAAATTGGGGTTTTGTTCCAGGGTACCATATTTAGAGAGCTAAAAATAAATTATACTAATACCACCTGCAACCCATAATCAGTATTGAAAAATAGAGCTTAGCTTCTAGTTAATAACAATAATTAAGATGAGAAGCTTCCAGATAACTATCTGGAGTGATCTCCTCTACTTCCTCACCAAAATCTGGAGACTCTACATGGGTCCTCTCCACCAGCTACATGCCTCTTGCATAGAATACAAATTTCAGAGCAATAACTGAGATATTTGATGTCACAATAAAAGTCCAAAGGGATCTCAAGAAACTAGAGTACTGAATTGAATCTAATAAAAATGAAATTCAAAAAGAGTAAATCTAAAATTTGTACTTAGGGAAAAGAAAGTAAACTTCCACAAATATAATGGGGAGGGGGCATAGATAACCAGAGCTTCTTCTGAAAAGTATCTAGAAGTTTTACTAGACTGTAAGATCCATATGAGTAAGCAATGTCATGGCAGCAGTTGCCAAAAAAATCCAATGCCAGAGGAGCAAAGATGATGGAGAAGACATGCTTGAATTCTCCCCCCAAACCCTTCAAAATATCTGTAAAAATGACTATAAACAAATTTTAGAGCAGCAGAAGTCACAAAATGACAGTTAAACAAATTTCCCACCCAAGACAATCTGGAAGGCCAACAGGAAGTGTCTATTGCACTGGTTTGGGAGCAGAACATAGTCCAGCATGGCACCTGAACAGACAGGACTAGAGCAGGCTTCTCAACCCACAAATGCCAAAGACAGATTCAAAGGTCAGAGGGAAAGCTCTCCTGCCTGGGTAAGAGAGGAGGATGGTCTCACCCCAGCCTCAGCCCCACACCAGGGAACCAACAGTCACTGCCCAAGCAACAGCTACTTCTAGAGCTCTTGGCCTATGGACAGTGGGGGAATCAAGCAATTGATCTGGGTCACAGTCCTGGGTTGTGGTCTTGGGATGAGGAGGAGCCCTGGAGTGGCCAAACTGGTGGTGGCTGTTGGAGAGGGAATCCTCAGAGCAGTTCTAGAAAAAAGCAGAAAAGAGTGCTTATGGTGTCTCACAGAGAAGAGCACAGGTAGGAGAGGAGTAAACACCTCTCATTTTATCAAGCCACTTTGAAGGAACTGAGAATTTATAGGTTACTGGAAATAGCTCTGAAAATAGCAGCACAAAATCCCGGAAACTTGGGGCAGTATACCCTCCACTTAACAAAGAGCTCAAAAGTCATTGGCTGGGAAAATGACCAAACAGGGAGGGACAAATAAGACTTTAAAAGTTTAATTTCTTGATGGAAAGGTATTTTCTTACATCCTTGGGGCCAGGAAGATCAAAGTATATAATCAGAGGAAGGCAGCAAAATCAAGCCTCCTACATCCAAAGCCTCCAAGAAAAACATGAAATGTTCTCAGGTCACAGAAAAGTTCAAAAAAGATTTTGGAAATCAAGTAAGAGAAGTAGAGGAAAAATTGGGAAAAGAAATGAGAGTGATGCAAGAAAATCATAAAAAAAAGAGTCTACAGCTTGCTAAAGGAGACCTAAAAGAATGTTGAAGAAAATAACATTTTTAAAATAGACTAACCCAAATGGCAAAAGAGGTCCAAAAAGCCAACAAGGAAAAGAATGACTTAAAAAGCAGAATCCGTCAGATGGAAAAGGAGATACAAAAGCTCACTGAAGAAAAATATTTCTTTAAAAATTAGAATGGAGCAAATGGAAACTAATGACTTTATGAGAAATCAAGAAATTATAAAACAAAACCAAAAGAATGAAAAAAAATAGAAGACAATGTGAAATGCCTCATTGTAAAAAAAAAAAAAATTGAGCTGGAAAATGGATCCAGGAGAGATCATTTAAAAATTATTGTTATACCTCAAAACCATTATTTAAAAAAGAGCCTAGACATCCTCTTTCAAGAAATTAACAAGGAAATCTTCTCTGACATTCTAGAAACAGAGGGGAAAATAGCAATTGAAAGAATTCACCGATCACCTCTTGAAAAAGATCCCCAAAAGAAAACTCATAGGAATATTGTAGCCAAATTCCAAAGTTTCCAGGTCAAGGAGAAAATATTATAACAGCCAGAAGGAAACAATTTAAGTACTGTGGAAAAACAATCAGGATAACACAAGATTTAACAAGTCTTATACTGATGAATCAGAGGGGTTGGTATATGGTATTCCAAAGTTCAAAGGAGATAGGATTAAAACCAATAATCAGCTATCCAGCAAAACCGAGAATAATAATTCAGGGGGAAAATGGAATTTTAATGAAATAGAGGACATCCAAGCATTCTTGCTGAAAAGACCAGAGCTGAATAGAAAATTTTACTTTCAAATACAGGAATCAAGAGGAAACATGAAAAAGTAATCAGGAAAGACAAGCCATAAGGGACTTATTAAAGTTGAAGTGTTTTCATTCCTACATGGACAGATGATCTTTGCAACTTTTAAGACCTTCCTCAGTATTAGTGTAGTTAGAGGGAATACATACATATTCATACATATACACATATATACATGTGCATATATACACACGTATATGCATATATACATAAATGCTTGTGTGTGTGGAGAGAGAGAAGAAGAATGTAGTAAATCATCTCACATAAAAGAGGCAAGAAAGAGCTTTTACAATAGAGGGGAAGAGGCAGGAGGTGAGAGGGAATAAGTGAGCCTTACTCTCATCAGATTTGACTTACAGAGGGAATAACACACACTCAATTGGGTATGGAAATCTATCTTACCTTGCAGGAAAGCAGAGGGGAGGGGATAAGAAAGGGGGGATAACAGAAGGTACAACAGATTGGAGGAAGGGGATAATCAGTAGCAAAAACTTTTGTGGGGGGACAGGTTAAGGGAGAGAATGTAATAAATGGATGGCAGGACAGGATAGAGGAAAATGCGGTTAGTTTTTCACAACATGACTGTTATGGAAGTGTTTTGCATGGCTACACATGTATGACCTATATTGAATTATTTACTTTCTCAGTGAGGATGGGTGGGGAGGGAGGAAGGGAAAGAATGTGGAACTCAAAACTTTAATAATGAATTTTAAAAATTGTTTTTCCTTACAACTGGGAAATAATATGTACAGGCAATGAGGTGTAGAAATCTATCTTGCCCTAGAGGAAAATAGAGTGGAGGGGGAAGAAAGAATGGGGGGTGATAGAAAGGAGGCAGATTGGGGGAAGGAGTGGTCGGGGTGCACGTTGACCTGGAGTGGGAGGAGGGGAGATATGTGGAGAAAATTTGGAATATATATATATATAATGTATATGTATATATATAACACATATGTGTGCATGTATATGTATGTATTTATGTATACATATTTGTATACATATATAAAATATAGATCCAAGAGATGAAGAATAAAAAAAGAAATGGTCTTTTGTTCTTGACATATTATTCTACCTCATTAAGGGGACAATTTCAGAATAGAGCTAATGAAATTATTGGGGGGGGTGGAGGGACAACTTTAAGTACCAGTTACAGTTAATTTTTTTTTCTTTACAAACTTTTTGAACTTTGGTTGCAATCAAACAGAAAGCATTGCAAAGTGGTAAAATGGGCTGCTCTAATGCAGTTTTGAAAGTTTTATAAAATGAATAAAAAAGCAAATGTTAAATTTTCTGTAAACCTACAAACCATGCTTAGCTATAAAAAAAATCACTTTATGATGCTGAGTGAATTGAACAGAACCAGGAGAATATTGTACACAGTAACAGCAACATTGTGTGATGACTACTTTGATAGACTTATCTCTTCTTAGCAATGCAAGGATCTATGAGAACTCCAAAAGACTCATGATGGAAAATGCTATCCATATACAGGAAAAAAAAAAACACAACTATGGAGACTAAATGCAGGTCGAAGTATATTATTTGTGCTCTCTCTGTCTCTCTCTGTCTCTGTCTCTGTCTCTGTCTCTCTCTG
>NW_027185809.1:46332907-46343630 GCF_028583685.1 Petaurus breviceps papuanus
TCTCTCTCTCTCTCTCTCTCTCTCTCTCTCTCTCTCTCTCTCTCTTTGTCTCTCTCTCTCTGTGTCACTCTGTCTCTCTCTCTGTTTCTCTCTCTCTCTGTCTCTCTGTCTCTGTCTCTGTCTCTGTCTCTCTCTGTCTCTGTCTCTGTCTCTGTGTCTCTCTCTCTCTCTCTCATTTCTTCTTTCATGTTGGTTCTACCTTTGGTTCTATTTTTTCTTTACAACATGACTAATGTGAAAATATGCTTAATATGAATGTATATGCAGAACCTATGTCAGATTGCATGCCATCTGGGGGGGGGGAAGGGAGAAATGGGGAGAAAATTGAGAACACAAAAACCTATGGACATGAGTGTTGAAAACTAAAATAAATAAATGATATCTTTTTAAAAAAAAATCCCATGACATCTTAAGTTGCATTAAGAGGGATAAAGTTTCCAGAAACATGGCATTGACTATCCCATTGTACGTGCTAGATTTTTGCTAGACCTCATCTAGAGTATTGTATTCACTTCTGGGCAAGATGGTTTGAACTGGAGAGTCCAGAGGAGAACAACAGCCAGTGAAGGGCCTTGAGCTCATAACTCGAGGCATGGTTGAAGGAGTTGGACAAGCTTGGCCTGAAGAAAAGAAAACTCATGGGAAACCGTAGCATTATTCAGATGATGAAGGACTGTCGGATGTAGGAGTGATTAGATTTGGTCTGTCTGATTCTGGGGGAAGAATCAGGAGGACCAAATTAAAAATAGGTCAGTTTAAGCTTGATGCTGGGGGGGAGGGGGATCATAATAATTAGATCTGTCCCAAAGTGTAAGGATTTATGTTGAGAGGTGGTAGAGTTCTACTATTTAGAGGTGTTCAAGTTGAGCCTGGACAACTAGTGTTGGGTACATTGT
Source organism: Petaurus breviceps papuanus (assembly GCF_028583685.1). Taxonomy (NCBI): domain Eukaryota; kingdom Metazoa; phylum Chordata; class Mammalia; order Diprotodontia; family Petauridae; genus Petaurus; species Petaurus breviceps. The sequence continues at coordinate 46,333,804 of NW_027185809.1, forward strand.
AGAGTGTTGGATATCTTAAAGAATAGATTCCATCATGCATGAGTCGAATAAAATGGTCTCTGAGGTACCTTCCAACTCACAAATTCTATGATTCTGTGAGATATCTGAGGATTTCTTTCATCACCCCCACTTTATACATATCTCATGCTATTTACCCAAATCAAAAAGATTCCTAGATATGACTCTGTTCTCTAAAGTAGTTAAGGTGTATCATTTTTCTTGTTTCCCATAGTGTTTTTAAAATTGTTATTTAAAAAGATATTTGTGTGTTATGTTTGCAATTCATTGCTTACCACTAACCCAATAAAAGTTTTACCTATAATTTATTACAACCCTCTCAGATATATAATTCATATATGATTATCCTCATCTCACATATGAGATAACTGGCATAAAACAGTTAATTGGCTTGGTGGTCATAAAAGCTGGTGGTAGGGAAGATATTCTAATTCCAGTGTTCTTTCCACTAAACATTGGTTTCCCTAAATTAAAGATGAGTTACAGACTGTTGATCAGACAGTAACCACTTTTTAAAAACTGCCAAACATTATCTAGAATAGATTCAAACCAGTTTCTTGTAGTTGAAAGATTCCAAACCATCCCTACTGAACCTGATCCAGACTGAAAGCAATTTTCTCTTAGAACAGGTTAGTAGAGAGGAATAAAGTGTTTCAGAATAATCCCATTGCTTATTGACATAGAGCTACAAAGGAATTACCACAATGCCAACATATCATACCACAAAAATCCATTCTTGTCCTGTCATTTTATTTAAGAAAACAGCTATTTTCGCTCCTTCTTGGCCTCTGGGATAAAGAAAAAAAAAAGACTATCTCTTTTCTAGGTAACTTTTCCCACTTTTGGAATGATAGAGGTAGGGAATAGAACCAAGAGCTGGAAGGTACCCAGAACAATTACAATTCAAATTCTTCAGGATACTGTGAACTTTTCCCAACTTTTGGCAAGGTAAAGGGTTTTTTTTAATTGTCAGATTGGGCTTTTGTCCATCTCCTTAGGCAAAAAAAAGGTTCCAAAATAAGGCAAAGAGTCCACAGCTCTTCTTTGTAGAACCATGTTGGCATGCTGAACTAAGTTAGCTCATGTAATTTAATTTGTACAATTTACAGACCAGATCCATTTTTCATTAGTCATTAAAATGTCATTAAAAAAACTTTTTTAATGGATTACTATGGCCAAAGAATTCATTCCCTAGAGCCCATTCTTTTGGTAATGAGCCTCTCCATACTCATCCAGGAGTAGTGCTCATAAAACAAGTAGTTTGTCACCAGGACTATCACTCAAAATCTTTCCCTGCTTGGTAGAACCTTCCATGGCTTTCACTTATTTGATGTAGCTTCTGAGACTCTCTCACATATATGACACAACGACTAACCTTGAGAAGATTTATTAATTATGCGTTGTGGTTTTATTGCCCAACAGGTTAACTCCAAATCCAAAGAGTACTGAATTTGGAGCACAGAGACATGTATTCATATCTTTGCCACTGTCAAATGATCAGAGACTTGAAATTGATCTAGACATCTCTTGATTTAATGAATCAAACACATTTTAACTTTGAGTGGGAGAAATTCTGGATCACTTTGTAAGAAATTAAGGCCATTGGATAAAGTGAAATCATGCCATACAGCAAATGTGCTGCAATTAGATAAAGAAACATGTTCAGGCCCAGTGGGTTTTGTACAAACAGTAGACCATTTATTGAACATAAAAGATTTGAGTATTAAGATAAAGCAGTCTAGCAAAGCCTCTAAGAGGAAATTATTTGGTAGGGAAGAAATGAGCATTAGTGTCCTCTCCCTTTTCCTTACCAGAAAGGAACCATTTGAATTTTAGAAGTCTGAAGTATTTGGACTTTTTCCCTTGATGTCCTAGCAATATACTCACAATAAGTGTGGCTTGCAGAAGTATCTGCATTGTAACCCAAGACAAACTAGGCACATTAAGGAAACAACCTCAAAAAACTGTAGAAGGAGTCCAACAACAGTAAAAACTATACTATATTTAGAGGGAAAAACTTTCCAGATTCCCCCCCCCAAAAAAAAAGTTTCAGAAGTTGTGTTATCTACGTTCCCTAAGTATGAGTCCTCTTTTTTCCTGAACTTAGAATACATTTGTGGAAGAGTCTGTCATAAACATTTTAAAGGGAATATTTTGGATTAACTGTTCTTATTCTATTCATTAGTAAATATACCTAATTAAATTAAGTCTGGTTAGATAGTTGATATCAATTGTAAACAACTGAGAGAAATATATTAGCAGAGTCTTGTGAGTTGTAACATTAGAAAACCACTTCTAAGTCCTCAGGACTTACTCTAGAACCCTGGTGATAACAGACCTACCCTTCTGAGTAGGGATTAAAAGAGTAGCTATGGCACAAATGAAACATACATAAGATCACAAATGCCATACCATTATCATACATCTTGACAGCTCATCTCTTTGGCTTTGCATAATATGGGTTGAGATGAATACTTCTATTGCCAAACTCAGTTAAATTGGGGAAAGGGGAAATTTTACAAGTGAGTCTCATCTCAATGAGCAGCACCTCTCCAAGAGTCATAAAATGTGCCTCAACATAGAGACACCTTCACTTCACACTTACTTTGACAAATCTGACATAAAAGAATAATAATGATAATAATCATCATCATCACTGGTTTCATTTATTTTTTAATGAAAATATAGTCTTTAATTTTACAATTGACTTAAAAAATATAACCAACCAATCAATTCTACTAAAATAGTCGAACCAGCTGTGCATATATAGTAAAGCCTCTTCATGAGTCTTCAGGTGTAATCCTCCCTACAGGCAGTTTTAGAAACATTGGTTGTGAGATTTACTGATCTAGCTCATGATTTTTATCCCCCCTGTAATAAAATAGGTAACCTCATTTCCTAATTGAAGCTTGAAAAGAGTCCGGGGAGCCAACATTCTGAAACCCTACTCAAGTAAAGCTCTAGGTAATTGGTCCGGGATATTGGCACAAGCTTTCAATCAAATCCTGCTTCTGGCATTGAGGTGGATTACTTGATGAAAAGAAAAGTACTGCAGGTGGTGGAGTGCTACACAGAGCGCCTGTAGTGTTCCGATTCCTGTAGTGTGAGGCAGAAACAGGGCTGTGTTAATTACATTCATTTTTGATATTAATGTGCTGGGCAAAAAATGGAACAGTGGAAAAAAATAGCAACAGGAAGCTGACATTTATTTCTTTTCCTCAAGGTGGAAACACACTTACATGAATGCATCAGAGAAAGAAAGGAGCTGCATGGTGTGAGAAATGATACTGAGTTTGCTCCTTATAATGTTGGAAAAAGGTCTGCAAGCACATTTGTTGGGAAAAAAAAACATGAATTAAAGGAAACGTTCATCTCTTCTCATGAACTTCTATGGTAAAATAAGGGATTAACACTACATAAATGTAGTCTTGATGCTGTTTGTCATTTTTTCAAACACAAATTAAGAAATCAAGCCCATCCCACTCTATGCTCTCCAGGAATTCATGTTCTATTGAAACAAGACAGATGACATGAAACATTCTAGTTTCGTTTCTCTCCTTGCTGTTGCTGTTGTTGTTATTGTCATTTACTTTTGTTTTCTTAGAACAGTCAGTCAACAAGCATCTGTTAAGCCCTTACTATGTGCCAAACACTGTGATAAAATGTGAGAATAAAAATACAAGCAAAAAGAAAGGCAGTACCTGCTTTCCATATACATTCTAATGGGAAGAAAGCACATAAAAAGAAGCTGAAATCATGGGGAGGGATCCCAGTGGGCTGAAAAGAGAATAGAATGATGGAGAAGTTTGGAGGAAGGTAGGCTGGTGGAAAATAAAGAGATGGTTGCTCTGGGCTCTTTGCTTAAAATGAGAAGGCAAAAAAAAAACATAATGGGGGTGTTTGTTTTATTTTGTTATTATTTGTTTTCTTTTGCTTTTTCATAGATACAACCTCCTGAAAATCAACTAGCTGGTTACTTTGTCCTACTCCTCTGTTTAAAGTAAAGGGTTGGCTTCAAATTATTCAGCTTTAAATGAGGTTCTGCCGACCTGCATGTTTTCCCCCCAGTGCAAGAGTAGAATCAGAGGACCACCCTCATAGCACAGATAGACCAATGGGATTCCACAAAAAGAGTCTCAGTTTCTGCAGAACATGGATAAAAAGGCAATCCTGCTTTACATATAAATCTATTAGTTATCAGCCTATCATTCAATCAGTAAGCATATATTAAAATACTGCATAATATGTATGAGGCATTATACTAAGAACCAGAGATACAAATGCACAGGGGTAAAATAATCCCTAATCCCTAATTTACAAGGGGAAGACAAGTATATGTGAAAATGTTTATAGCATAAATATAATGTTTAATAAATACAAATATATCCAAAGTAGACAGATACAAAGTAATTTGGGAAGAGATTGACTAACATTTAAGAGTATCAGGGAGAGCTTTATGCAGCAGATGGTGCTTAAGTTTCATCTTAAAGGAAGAGAGAAATTTTTGAGGCAGAGATAAAGAGGGGTATTGTATGCCAGACATAAGGAATGATCAATGAAAAGATAAGGATTTGGGAGATGGCATGTAATGATTTAGAAATAATTGCATTAATATGGTAATTTAAGATCATCAAAAGTGAGGACAGAGTGAAAAGAAGAGGTCTCAGAACCTTATCATTGGGGACAGAACATGGACCTTATACAAACAAGGGAGATCAAAGAGTGGCCAGATGAGTAGAATAAGAATCAGGAAAGAACATGTCCATACAAATTCACAGAGGGGAAGAATACCTACCCATGTTTCCCCAATAATAAGACCTATCCCGAAGATAAGCCCTCCCCTTACTGTGTAAGATTCCTCTAAAATAAGCCCTCCCCCAAAAATAAGCCCTATTGAGATTGCTACTGTAGTGAAGGTGGTCCCCTGCACTACATGCTACATTACAGTACCCTCTGTATGCACCGTCCCCCCCCCAGGTGAAACGCACGCCACGCTCCGAGCTGCATCCAATCAGAGCTGCAGCCGTGAGCACGTCATCCTGTTCTTCCCCAGTGATTTGCTTATTGAATAAAGGTACCTTTTTTTGTTCACATTTACCTGTTTATTAAAATTGCTGTCAATGTTCATTAAAATAAGCCCTCCCCTGAAAATAAGCCCTCTGGTGTTTTTCTGCCAAAAAAAATATAATAAGACAGTGTCTTATTATCGGGGAAACACGGTAACACACGGGAGTGGAAAAGTTGTGAAAGCTGAAGAAGGAGACCTGAGAAAAAGCCATTGGATTTAGTAACTAGATAATCTTACACTCAGTTTAAGGTTTACCTCCATACCTCTCACTCAGTACTTCTACTAGATCCAGTAAGATTACAAAGATATTCAGAGAAATAAAAAGCCATTGGGTTTAGTAACTAGATAATCTTACACTCTAAGTTTAAGGTTTACCTCCATACCTCTCACTCAGTACTTCTACTAGATCCAGTAAGATTACAAAGATATTCAGAGAAATAAAAAGCTTTGGGCTTGGTATTAGAAAAGTGGGATTCTACTTCTGGCTTCACCAAAGACTTCCTGTGTGAATTTGAGCAAGTCTTTTATGATCTCTAAAGTCTCATGATTCAGTCATTCTAGGATTCATGAAATTATAGAATTTTAGAATTGAAAAGGACCTCAATAGCCACTTGCTGCAACCTATACCCACCTTTCAATGAATAGGCAATACCAATATTATTATCCCCATTTTACAAGTGAGGAAACATATGATGGAACGACATGCACTGAAAATGACGAAACCAAAATGACTAACAGATCTTAGGAAAATAATACTCAAGACAAGTAAGGAAGTAATTGTAATGGTGATAGGAATTTGAAGATCTTCCCTGCCCCTCAATAGGCTTAAGTGAATTTGAGGACCTTTCCTGATTTGAAAATAAACTCTGCCTCCTAATAGGCTACATGGGGTCACATGAAGCCTATGGTGGGAAAAGTTTGCTGAAGGGTGAAGCAGAGCCCACAGAAGTTGTTTAGAGGAGGCTTGTTTTTCAGGAAGGCACAATTTTTGTTACTTTGTAGGCAAATTGGTCAAGAGGGTTGTGAGAAGGCTGTATATATATATATATACACCACTGAGGTGAAGTTTTGCTTTGGGGCTCACTTTGGGAAAAATTGTGTGATTTGGCCAGAGGAGACTCTGGGCAGCTGTTGAGCCCCCTGGCTTTGAAAACCCAGATGTTGGTGCTTCTCTCTCTGGTGACTAGATATGGATATAATCATCAGACAGCTGGAAGTCCTATCTGCTCATCTGTTTCTCTGTATTTTTTGTCTGCTTGTAACTTCTGTTTGTATTCTTTGAAGTTCAGAGTGCTGGCTTTTTCCCCTGAACTAGGTAAATGATATATGTTTTATTAAAGTAAGATTGTTTTATTTTGTTTTGTTTTGTCTTTTTCGGAGGGGGGAAGGCAGGACAATTGGGGTTAAATGACTTGCCCAAGGTCACACAGCTAGTAAGTGTTAAGTGTCTGAGACCACATTTGAATTCAGGTCTTCCTGACTTCAGGGCCAGTGTTCTATTTGCTGCGCCACCTAGTTGTTCCCAAAGTTAAATTGTTAACCTTTTTTTTTTTTTTTGAGTTGCTTTCTTATACAAAAATAGATCAAAGAACCTGTGCTAGCAGCCATCCTGGGTATGCTAGGGTGTTTGCTACTACAATGATATGAAAGCTGCTTAGTTATCCTTGATGAATTCGGGTCATCTGAAGCAGATAAATTATATTCATGGGCCTTGGAAGAAATGGTGCCTATGTGATTGCCGAGCCACTGATATGGTCATATGGTACAGATATCATAGTACAGAAGAATGACACAGGTAGTACTAATTTTTTTAAATTATAATTTTTCCCTCCTCCTGTAAACATAGTACTATGTTCTTTCAGCTACTGTAGCATATGCTTTTTGGAGGTGGCCCAGTTCTTAATGGTTCTCTTCTCTATGCCCCTGATCCCTTCCTCCCATTAATTACCCATTTTCCTTTTGGGTTTGGCTTTTATCTTCCTTTTTCTTTTCTTCTTTTTTTCTGGACATTTAACCCTTCCCCCATAACCCTTCTCTTAGTCAAGCAGAATTCCTCTTCTCTTTTTCCCCTTCAACTGGTCCCATTTATTAATATTTTTATTCATTTTGCTCCCCTTTCTATAAACAGTTTCTTTCACTCTTTTCATTATCCATCTTCTCTATCGACACTAGACTCTCAATCTCTGGTTCATGACCCTGATAATTATCTAGTCTCTCTCCATTCTCTGTATTCTTTACAATTTTCAAGGTATCCATTCTGGTCTCTCCTCTCTTGGGAGTTTCTGCCATTGCCTGGTAGTTTTCCCCAAGGATTCCCCTTTTCCATTGTGCTTCACTCCAAGACAAAGCCAATCTCTGTAGATGACAGAGAAGACACTGGTCCATGGTTGGATTTCGCATACACACATTGACATCACTTGGTTATGCAGGCTATCACTGATCTGTATATTTTTCCTGGTTATGTTCTCTCCATTTCTCTCAAAATCTTCTCCCTGGACCCTTGCCCTCCCACTCTATCATGTGCTAATTTTTCCCAGGATAGCCAACTCCCTCCCTTCTTATTTAGGACAAGTATGTGTGTGTGTGTGTGTGTGTGTGTGTGTGTGTGTGCATTTTTCCTAATTGTAATATTTGTTTGCATTGTAAACCTAACAAGATTGTTTTAAGGGGGAAAAATACAACCTAAAGATATAACTGAAAAAAAAACTGCACAATGAAGAGGAAAAAGCACCATGTTGGAAATTAATGTTGGAAATTCTTGGTTTGAATCTTAGGTCTGTTTCTGATGACTTGTGTTATCTTAGAGAAGTCATTTTCATTTCCCAGACTTTGGTTCCTTCACCTAAAATATTAAATGATCTGAACTACATTATCTGTAATATCCCTTCCACCTTTGAATTTTATGATTTGTCAAGAGGAATATAAACACCACTGTTATATTGTCATAATTAATCGTTATTATAATCCAATTTCCAATCCATATCTAATAGAAGTATTATTGTTATAATCCAATGATGAGATTACAAGCAGATGAACTCAGGTGAAAGTAGAATAGAAAAAAAAGATATAAAATATATAGTAAAGAAAGGGCTACTATGAATATTTTAGTATATATATGCACATATGTATATATGTATATAGCCTTTTACCTTCTGTAATGGTAATGGAATTTAAAGATCCCCCCGTATTAGCTTGGTTTTTGGGTTGTGTTAAGACCTAGAGCTTGTGAATCCCACTTGTGGGATGGACTTTTTGATGTGAAGTGAGGGGGCTGAACGGGGAAAAGCTGGTGCCATGTACAGGGAGAGGCCCAAGCTGAGAGAGGCCAGAAAACCTTTTTGGAGCAGTATTGTAACCTCCATTTTTGAGAACTCTCCCTAACCCCCTTCCCTATCAAGCTCACCTAAGAAACCAGACTAACACCTGTATTCCCATTCCCTTAGGAGAATTACCAACAAGTTAGACCTGCCGAAGCCCGCCAGAAAGGCCCTCCAAGTCAGGCCTGTCCAAACCTGCCACAAAAGCCTTCCAAGCAGAACACCACAGCCCTTCACCCTTACCTAGGAAGCAATCAGGGGATTTTTACTGTTTGGATAACTGACGGGTTGTTAAGCAATGCTATCCTTTGGCATCTGTATTTTCCTTGCTTGCTCCCCTTAGCAACAGTTATGTTGTGGCTTTTGTCTATATAAACCCCAAGAATATGCATCTCGAGGCTGCATGATTTGGGTGCATGCCACTTGCAGTCCCCAGGTTCCTTAAACTCCACTTAAAATGATTAATGGTCTCACTCATGGATTTCTCATTAAAACAGCAACAATATGGAGGCATAGAGAGAGAGAGAAAGAGAGAGAGAGAATTGCCAGGGGCCAGAGTTATTGAGAGAGAGAACTGCCAGCCAAAGCCACCTGGACTGCTGAGGGCCAGCTGGAGCTGCCCAGGAGAACTGCCTGGGAGAACCTTTGAGAACTGCCACCCAGAGCTGCTGAGAACTGAGGAGGCATGACTATTGTGCTGGTATTTTCTTCAATATTTTTTAAACTGAAGTGCTTTATGATTTTCAAAACTGAACTCATTTGTAGAGTTTGATACAAATCTTTTTTAATATTATTCTATTAAATCATTGCATAAATGGTATTCTATCAAATCACTTTGTGATTTGATTAGAGATTCAGAAGAAGCTCCTGAAAAATTCAACAAACATTGATTAAGCATCTGCTATGTTCAAAGCAAGAGGCAACATTTCTTAAGGGACAGAAAGTTGACTTTGTACTTGGGAAGACATGAACTAGAATCTTTCTTCTTATTCATATTAGCTGGGTGACCAAGGTTAGGTCATTTGACCTTCAAGTGCTCCAGGTAACTCTTGAAGACTCTGGGCAATGTATTACCAAGCTGCACTGTTGGAGTATATTTCAATACTGGAAGTTTGGGTCCAGCCCATGATATTGGTAGGGGGTAGGAAGAAGAGATAGAGAATATATAAAGTATACTTATTAACTAAACTGGAAAGATTTGGGATTGCAGGTTAAATTTATTTACCCAGAGTGTAGTCTGTGACTTTTTAATGTTTTGGTTGATTTCATTTAATTAGAACACCTAGACTGTCCAATATCAAAGATAAATTTCTTCTGGAATAGACAGAAAGAGACAGAGACAAAAAAGACAGAGACAGAGAGGAGCAGGGAAGGAAAGAAGGAAGGAAGGAAGGAAGGAAGGAAGGAAGGAAGGAAGGAAGGAA
>NW_027185809.1:46343640-46361053 GCF_028583685.1 Petaurus breviceps papuanus
GAAGGAAGGAAGGAAGGAAGGGAAAAATAGTTATAAAGCACCTACTATGTGCCAGGCCCTGTGCTAAGTGATTTTTACAAATATCTCATTAGAACCTTGCAACAACCCTGTAAGGTGGGTGTCATTGTTATCCCTATTTCATAGTTGATGAAAACTAAGGCAAACAAAAACTTAAGTGATTTTCCTAGAGTCAAATATCTAATAAGAATCTGTGACCAGATTTTAACTCATCTTCTTCCTAACTCCAAACCCAGCACTCCATCCACTGCTACAAGTTGCCTTTTAGAGAGAGAGAGGAAGAAAAAGGGAGTGGGGTTGGGGGGAGGCATATAAGGAGGAGGGAAGTAGAGAAAGGTAATAAATGTAATGAATGTACTATCCATAACACTTACCATCTTAAAAAGCGCTGCATACTAACAGATGTAAAAAATAATATTGAAAATATTTTAAAATATCATAGGTGCACTATAGTAATCTATGTGTTCCAGTAGGCTTTTATCTTGAAATGTGCACATAACCAAACCCAAGGAATAAGGTGACTCTACACCATATTTTTTGGAATTTTTTCTTTTATCAAGAAATCCCCTAACTCAAAACATGACACTGCTCTCCTTTGCATAGTCAATGCACATTCTCTGGTGAATACAGCTAATAGAATTCTTGTTTCTCTCGTGTTCAAGGCATCATTCCAAGACTTAGACTCTTCATTACAAAAGCAAACTTAATTAGTGAAATACGTGTGTGTGTGTGTGTGTGTGTGTGCATGTGTGTGTTTAAAGTTGGATTGAGGCCAGTGAATCTCTTCAAGAGCCAAACTGAGGAAAGAAACCCTCTTGTGTTGGGGCTTCCTGGCTATAAACAACTTAATGCTTAATTAAACAACTAAAGCTGAGAAAATAGAGTTTAGGGGCCCCAGCAAGGTGTTTGGTTACAAGACATCTAGAAAGAAAAGAATCCAAGTTTCTCAGGAAATTATTCATAAAATTCTCAAGGCTCATTTAAAGATGGTGCAGAGACAGGAAGTGGTGTTCAATTTATTGTATGGAAACATAGAAATGGTTTAGGCGTAAATGGGTCTCTCATGCATTTACTCTGTGAGAGTGGAAATCAGTATAAGATGACTTTAGAAACCAGTACAACAGATAAGGTAGTAAGGGAGACAGGCTAAAAGAGCATTGTGCCACATATTACCTACTGGTTTATTTGTTTTTTTCTTCTGTGGGGATGTGGGGGATGGATGATAGCATTTCAATTTATGGAAATGAGCTCTGGTGCTGAAGGCTGTAAATCCCAAGGCATTGCCTTGATAGACATTTAGAAGTGGCACTGCAGTCAGAAATGTAGAGGTTATGACCAAAAACCCATGATAGTAAACCACCTAAAGTCATATACTGAAGTTTCTGACCCCTATAATTCACATCAACCACTAATAGCCCATGAGGGTGAAGTGGCAGCTGAAAAGACTGAATATACCGATTTTGTCCTGAATTTACCATTAATTCACCATTAATTTAACCATGTCTTTAACATGAAATTTTGATCACTGTTAAAATCCAATTGGCTAAAGAATGAGTAGCCTCCTAAAGTGTCTTTAAGTCATTTATAATGGTAAACTATAAACTCAATGAGAGAAAACACTACTTCTTACCTAAACTTCTATTTAAATAGTAGAATTTATTCTTCTCCCACCAATAAAGTAGAATACCTATTATATAAAATTTCTCTCTATCATTTGATTAACAGTGCCTTGGCTCATATTCACATCACTTAAGATAGAGGCACACACATAGGCAATGACAAGAACCTGCTTCTGGGAGAAGATATTCTGAGTCATTTCTGCCATAGTTAGGAAAAGTCTCTTTCCGTTGGTTTCATAACCAGAACTGCATATATCTTTAAATCTGTCTGAGAGATGCATGACCACTCTGTCTTTCAGTGGTGTCTGGGGATGAAGGATTCTGATCCCTTTGTGACATCATTCAGTAACTGGAGAGGGACCTAGAGTCACTTTCCTCTCTTCTTGGATCCTGTGGCCCCAAAAAGGGGTCAGGTGTTTTCCCTCTTGTTTAATTTGTCCTTTTAAGTTCTAGGTTCAGGGAGCAGAGTCCTGGACACAGTCACTAATACTATGATGACCTTGGATCCCTGGGTTAAAAAGGGAAGCTCTGAGAAGGCAGGGTCCCAGAACATAAGCCCACTAAGGCATTGGACTTGGAATTTGATGGGATTAATAATACATATTAATAATAGTAGCTAAAATTTACATAGTACTTATTATACCACTGTGCTAAGTGTTCTACAATTATTATCTCATTCAATCTTCTCCACAACCCTGAGAAGTAATGCTACATCTTCACCACTTTACACTTGAGGAAACTGAGGCACAGAGATTAAGTGATTTGCCTAGAGTCATAAACCTTGTAAATGTCTGAGGCTTGTTTCAACTCAGGACTTCTTGATTCTAGGCCTCATACTCTCATCTATTGTGTTACTTAACTGCTGAGGAACTGAGTTAAACTGTGGACCTAATTCTTTTCCTCTCATCAAAGCCTGAAGTGATGTTGAGGGAAGATGCTTAACTATAAGTCGACAACAAAAATATATTTTCGAAAATAAACTTCCATGAAAACATCATGATTGTGTTATATGAAATATACCTGGATTTTAAAAAAATGACAATTTGTTTTATAGTACTTAATTTTAAGCATGTTGGTCCACATCATAATTGTTTTTAAATAAAGAGAAAAATAAATAACTGAAAATTAAATAAATGAGTAAGTAGCATACCTTACATGTGGTGATTTTTTTTTTCTGCTGATAATTTTATGCATAACTCTTTTCATCATTCCTGGTCATTTAAAAAGGAAAAACAATGAAATTAAAAACTTAAAAATGATTTTTAAGTGACTTCGGAAGAGTGGATTACCAGCAGCTGTGGCAATGTGAAATATCTCATTGGAAAAACCACTGACTTTGAAAATAGATCCAGGAGAGAGAATTTAAAAATTATTGGATTACTTGAAAGCCATGATCAAAAAGAGAACCTAGAAATCATCCTTCAAGAAATTATCAAGGAAAATTGCCCTGACGTTTTAGAACCAGAGGACAAAATAGAGGTTGAAAGAATACACCAATCACCTCTTGGAAAAGATTCCTCCCCCCCAAAAAAAAACTCCTAAGAATACTATAGCCAGGTTCCAGAGCTCACGGATCAAGGAGAAATTCTTACAAGCAGCCAAGAAGAAACAAGTTGAATATTGTGGAAACACAATCAAGATACAGGAACTGGAAGCTTCTACATTGAGGGATTGCAGGGCTTGGAATATGATATCCCAGGCATCAAAGGAGCTGGGATTAAAACCAAGAACCACCTGCCCAGCAAAGCTGAGTATTATGTTTCAGGGTAAAATATGGTCATTCAATGAAACAGAGGACTTTCGAGAATTCTTGATGAAAAAAACCAGAGTTGAATAGAAAATTTGTCATTCAGATACAAGAAGCAAGAGAAGCATGAGAAGGGAAAGGGAAAAGAAATCATAAGGAACTCATCAAAGTTGAACTATTTATATTCCTAAAAAGGGTAATTGTAACTTATGAAACATTTCTCAGTATGAGAATAGTTGAAGGGGACATACATGTGTGTGTATATATATATATATATATATATATATATATATATATATGTGTGTGTATGTATATATATATATATATATATAGTCTATATAGGAGGTTATATGGGCATATAAACACATGTGAATGTGTATATATGTGTAAAAGTATACATAGAGGGCAGAGGAACAATTGAATAGGAAGGCATGATACTTAAAAGGTGAAATTGAGAGGTGAGAGAGGAATATAATGGAAAGAGATGGGGAGAGTCAGAATGGGGTAAACTATCTCATGTAGAAGAGGAAGGGAATATAGAAGGGAAAACTGTTATGATGGAGGGCAAGAACAGGAAGGCAAAAGGGAATGGGTCAACCTTACTGTCATTGAATTTGGCTTAGGGAGGGAATGACATAAACACTAAATAGGGTATCTCACCCTATAGGAGTATAGGGGAGAAGGGGATGAGAGGGAAGATGATGGAGGGGAGGGCAGGTTGGAGGAGGGAAGTTAGAAGCACACACTTTTGAAAAGGGACAGGGTCAAAGTAGAGAATACAACAAGTGGGGGATGGGATTGGATGGAGGCAAATAGAGTTAGTCTTTCACAATATGTCCACTATGGAAAAATTTTGCATAGTTATACATGTACAACCTATATTGAATTGCCTATCTTCCCAGTAAGGGTGGGTGATGAGGGAGGTAGGGAAAGAATCTTGAATTCGAAGTTTTAAAATCATATATATATATATATATATAAATATATATAATTGCTATTATTTTTACATGAAACTGGGAAATAAGATATACAGGCACTGGCATATAGAGATCCATCTTGCCATACTGGAAAGTCAGAGGGGGAATGGGGGAAGATATAGGAGAAAGCAGATTGGGGGAGGGGGTATACAGTGGGATTGCTGTTTTGGGGTGGTGGGTAGGAGAAAGATGGGGAGAAAATTTATAACTCAATATCTTGTGGAAATGAATGATGTAAGCTAAAAATAAACATAAAATTTATTTTTAAAATGATTTTAATTAGTGAAGTTACTTTATTAAGGCACTTAGCATTTCCATTAGAAAATCAAGGCCCTGTAGAAATATTTTTAACTTACAACCTTTTTCCCAATTACTATTTATTTGACACCTACCATAGATGAATTTCATATAACAACATTCCTTTTAAAAAGCATGATCTGCCACTTAATCAAACAGGAGAGTCAGCATCATATTATCATCTTTGTACTCTCAGGAGAAATAATTTTAAAATAGGTTATCACTTATCTGGTAAATTTTCTGCATTTTTTTAGATGTTTCATCTTTCAGCTTAGCTGCCTCTAAAGAGTTCTTTTTCATGAGTCATTTTATTTCTTTCTATTTTTGCTTACCTTTTACTTCTTTTCCAGTCAACCACATGTATTAGAAAGAGTTCTAAATGAGTTTTGTTTTGTTTTTTACCAATTCTGTTCTCTTGGAAAAACCCCTCTCCATATTTGCATTTCCTTGCATCTGCTATTTATGATATGCACAAATACATAAGCATTTTAAGACTTGGAAAAAAATAGAAAAATTACAATCATAGAATAGTATCCTTAAAAGTCATAGTAGAGATCATCTACTCTACTTCGTTTTATAGGACTTTCTATAAACTTTCGAGAGGCAAAATATACTTCTTAAGATCAGTTGCAATGTTGCAAAATCATCCCAGAGATTGTTTAGTCCAACCCAAAACTAGGTTGGAATCTCTTCTACAATATCCACAAGTGGGCATCTAGCCTCCACTTACAAATATTCAATGACATGGCACTCACGACTTTGTAGAGCAGCTGTTTCCAATTTTAATCAAATTTAACTCCTGCTAATTTTTTGTTTTATATTGAGCTGAAATCTACCCACAACCCATCATTCCTACTTCTGCCCCTCAGAACAAACTATGTCTTATAACAACTATATCTTGTACCAGACAGCCTGAACTAAGGTGGTGTCCTTGAGAATAGAAATAGATGGATATGAAGTATATTTAGAAATAGAAATTTTAAAAAAACCTTCAGAAATAATTCAACATGAGAGGCAAGGAAGATGGAATAAAGTTAACCAGAAAAAAAATGGGGGTAGAGCCAGGATGGCAGAGTAAGAGCAGGGACTTGCTTGAGATCTCCCCCCAAAGACCTCCAAATACCTGTAAAAAATAACTCTAAACAAATACAAGAGCTACAAAACCCGCAAAATGACCGAATGAAACACTCCAGTCCAAGATAGCCTAGAACACCAACAGGCAAAGTCTATCACACAAGGCTGGGAGTGGAGCATAATGTGGCATGGACCACACTGGCACAGACATAACTGGAGCAGACTGCAAGGGACAGAATCACTGGCAGCTGTAGTCATTTCCAAGCTTCTCAACCCACAAATGCCAAAAACAACATAGAAGATCAGTGGGATGAAAGAGGAGTGTGGTTCAGTTGGGGTTGGTCCCTAGCCTCTGGTAAGAGGAAGTGGTGGCGGCCAAGGCAATGTCTTTGGTGGCAGTGGGTGGCAGCGACAACAGCAGCAGTAGCTGCTTCCAGAGCTATGGGTCCACAGATGTTGGCAGATCTAGGAGCTGATACAAAACCCCTGAAGTCTGGAACAGCACACCCACCCCCTCCCCAACCCCCACTGGAAGAAGAGTCCTACCTTGACAAAGGATTAAAAAGTCAAGTATTTGGCTGGAAAGATGAGCAAACAGCACAAAAAAGCACAGACTACAGAATCTTACTTTGGTGACAAAGAAGATAAACATACAACCAGAAGAAGAAAACAAAGCCAAAGTTCCTACATCCAAAGTCTCCAAAAAATATTAATTTGTTGCAGATCATGGAAGAGCTCGAAAAGGCTTTTTAAAATCAAGTAAAATAAGTAGAGGAAAAATTGGGAAGAGAAATGAGAGTGTTGCAAGAAAATCATAAAAAATGAGTTTGCTAAAGGAGACTCAAAAAAATACTGAAGAAAATAACACCTTAAAAAACAGACTAACTCAAATGGCAAAAGGAGTCCAAAAAGCCAATGAGGAGAAGAATGCCCTTAAAAGTAGTATTGGCCAAATGGAAAAGGCGGTCCAAAAGTTCACTGAAGAAAATAATTCCTTAAAAACTAAAATGGAGCAAATGGAAGCTGATGACTTTACAAGAAATCAAGGAATTATAAAACAAAACCAAAAGAATGAAAAAATAGAAGATAACGTGAAGTATCTCATTGGAAAAACCATTGACCTGGAAAATAGATCCAGAGAGAGAATTTTAAAAATTATTGAATTACCTGACAGCCATAATAAAAAAAAAAGAGCCTAAGCATCATCTTTGAAGAAATTATCAAGGAAAACTTCCCTGATATTCTAGAACCATAGGGTAAAATAGAAATGGAAAGAATCCACCGATTGCCTCTTGAAAGTGATCCCAAAAGGAAAACTCCTAGGAATATTGTAGCCAAATTCCTGAGTTCCCAAGTCAAGGAAAAAATATTGCAAATAATGAGAAAAAAAAACAGTTTGAGTATTATGGAAGTACAATCAGGATAACACAAGATCTAGCAGCTTCTACATTAAGGGACTGACAGGTTTGGAATATGATATTACAGAGGTCAGAGGAAGTAGGATTAAAACAAAGAATCACCTACACAGCAAAACTGAGTATAATACTTCATGGAAAAAAATGGATTTTCAATGCAATAGAGGACTTTCATGTATTCTTAATGAAAAGACCAGAACTGAACAGAAAATTTGACTTTCAAATATAAGAATCAAAAGAGGCATGAAAAGGCAAACAAGAAAGAGAAATCACAAGCAACTTATGAAAGTTGAATTGTTTACATTCCTACATGGGAAGATATTTGTAACTCATGAGTCAAGTATTTTTCTTTCTCATATATGGGGTAGTTTGAGGAAATATGTGTGTATACATATATATGTATGTGTTTATATATGTATGTGTGTATATATACAGATAGATGATGATGGTAGATAGATAGACAGATAGATAGATAGATAGATAGATAGATAGATAGATAGGTAGATAGATAGACAGATAGTTAGATGGCACAGAGTGAGTTGAATATGAAGGGATGATACCAAAATAATTAAAGGGTGAGAGGGGCATATATTGGTAGGAGAAAGGGAGAAATAGAATGAGGTAAGTTATATCACATAAAAAGAGAAGAAAAAGGTTTCACAATGGAGGTGAAGAGAAGGGAGATGAAAGGGAATGAGTGAATCTTACTCTCATCGGATTTGTTTTAAGAAGCAATAATATACACATGCAATATCTCATTTGTTCCTCACAGGACCTGCAGGAAAGAAAGGGTAAAGGGAATAAGTGGGAAGCGGGATAATAGAAAGGAGGGCAGATTGGGGGAAGTCAGAAGCAAAACACTTTTGAAAAGAGACAGGGTCAAAGGAGAAAATAGAATAAATGTGGGGGCAGGATAGGATGGAGAGAAATATAATCTTTCACAGCATGACTATAATGGAAGTATTTTGCATAACTCCACAGATATAACCTATATTGAATTCTTTGCCTTTTCAATGAGGGTGGGTGGAGAGGGAAGAAGGGAGAGAATTTGGAACTCAAAGTTTTAAAAAGTGAATGTTAAAAAAATTATGTGCAACTGGGAAATAAGATATACAAACAATGAAGTTTAGAAATATATCTTGCCCTATAAGAAAGTAAGGAGAAAGTGGATGGGGATGGAGGGATGGGGGAAGTGGCATGACAGAAGGGAGGGCAGACTGGGAGAAGGGACAATCAGAATGCATTACATCTTGGGGTGGGGGAGGGGAGAAAAAAGAAGAAAATCTGCAACTTAGAGTCTTGTGGAAATGAATGTTGAAAACTAAAAATTTATTAATTAATATATATTTTGAAATGGTAGCCTGTGTGAACAGTGGGATTACTAAAAAAAAATTTTAAAACAGACTACTAGAGGGATGTGTGATTTTACCACAGTAAGGAACTCCCAGGGTGAGAATTCTGTCTACCAGTGCAGATCACAATCTATGTTTGAATCTATAGCTAGTTACATAAATCCCTAGGAGTTGTCTGAGACCCTCAGAGTTAGAGTTGCTTGCCTAAGATCACATAGTAAGTATCAGAGGCAAGATTGGAATCTATGTCTTCTCTCAATACAAACATCATATCATATCTGCTGTACTTGGATGCCTTTACATAGGATCATAAATTTAGAGTTTGAAGGTACCTTAGATGCCATCTAGGTCAACGCACACCATTCACCAGTGAGGAAATCAAGGCCTATAGAAATTAATTGCTCAAAATCACACAGGTAGTAAGTGACAAAGTTATTGGGGAGAGCCAGGATCAAGATCTCAGTGATTTTTTTCCTTGTTATTCAAGATGTCCTAATGCTTGCAATGAAAGCATTCAATAGCATTGATAGCCAAGTCAATTTGACCAGAATATATATTTTCCTTTACACTAAGTATATAAAGATCTGCTACTGGAATAAATAGGTTGATAGTATGGTAAAACACTCAGGCTCTTTACCATAAAGGAAATTGCTAGCTGTGTAAATATAACAATTAACTTTAAAAACCCAGACATAAATAGCCTCAAGCCCTACAGCATACATTGTTTCTATGTGCACAAACTGGTTTGCTTATTTGGAATGACACAATCAGAAGAAACCCTTTGAAAGAAGCCATTTCTCATCGAATGATGTAGTATAAAGAGCATTTTATTTAGAGTCAAGAAAACCTATGTTCAAATCTTGAAGTCTGGCTGAGAAAGGGAGGCAAGATACAGGATGACAATTTGAGGGAATGACAGGGTCTGATGAAGTTATTTTTTTTTCTTTTAAGATAGGAATGATGGATATTTCTGATGGCAGAAAGGAAGGAGCCATTATAGACCCTAAGGAAATGCAAAATAGTGCAACAGGATGATAGAAAGGTCAGCTAGTTTGCTGGAAAATAGGTGAGAGGATGGAATCAAGAGTACATTACAATGGGTAGCCTTATTGAGAAGGACCAACTCAGAGACTGGAGTAATGTCACAGAGCATCAGGAATTGATATCAAAAAGTTTTGAGATGAAGAGAAAAGAAGAAAAGGGAACCCAAGGCAAAGGAGAGGTGCTTGAATGCTAAAACTGGTAAACCAACATATTAAAACAATAAGAAAATTTCCTGTATAATGGCTATCTATACATCATCTATGGAAATTTATAGGAAAACATGGACAAGAATCACATAGAATGGAACTGTGTGGAAATGTTAGCGTCTTTCCTCAAAAAAAAAAAACAAACCTGCCTTCTTCCCAAATTCCTTCTTACCATCAAGGGCAGAATGTTAAAGGAACAGAGAAAGACCCCCTCAGAATGCTCTAAAACAATGGAAGGGGGGTCATTTAATCTGGGGAGTCCGGAAAAGATTTCCTAGAAAAATTGACAACTTGCTATATTGTAAGCTCCTTGAAGGTAGAAATTATGTTTTCTTTATCTCTCTTTAATCTTTCTCCACCTCCCCTTCATTCCAACCAGGTGACACAGTAGAGTGTTGGACCAGGAATCAAGAAGACCTGAATTTAATCCAGCCTCAGGCACTGACAGCTGTTTGGCAATGGGCAAATCACTTAACTGCTGTGTGCCTCAGTTTCCTCATTTGTAAAATAAGGATAATAATAGCATCTACCTCACAGGGCTTTGTGGGGACCAAATGAGATAATATTTGTAAAGTGCTTAGTACAGTGCCTGGCACATTGTAGACATTTAATAAATGCTTGTTTTCTTTCTTCTTTACCCAGCATCTCCTTCATAAAGCACAGTATAATACAGCTCTTTAGGCACTCAAGAAACTTCAGTGGGAGGAAGGAATTGAATGAAGAATGCATGAATGCCATTTTTATGGAATATTCATTTGACAGATTAATCATGTCCCCAGGGTTGTTCCTTCTGGGAAGATTAAAAACTGTGCTACATGCTAAAGGATCTGCCCCAATCATGCTTTTCAATCACTGACAGTTTCAGGAAAATTTATGACAGTGTAAAGACCAATTTTGGGGTCATCATTATCATTATTTTCCAGTACTATATCCTTTGAGTATAAGGAAAAATGTAATCCCCAATGCTTTGCTGAGCATTTCCCAAGGATCTTGAAGCTTCTGATCTTGAAGGCAGGCAAAACAGTCTGGATTTTAGATACCAAGCAATGTTGTTAAAGAAATCATTTCTGTGCTAATATGTAAATATTTTATGAAGTGTGAAAAGGCAATATTTTTCAATAGGTCTTTGTGATAAAGGAATCATAGAACATGTTTCTATTAGTAATACATATCAAGTAAAAACTTTCCCCAGAGATATTTATGACTAAAACTAAAATAATGATAATTAATGATAATATGGAAGTGTCTTTCAAACTCAATTACAAGGTGTGCTATGTGATTAAAGTAGGAATCTATCAGCATGGTAAGGGAAGATATGATGGTTTGATGGAATGCATTCTTGATCTTCAGTCAAGTAAGAACTGAGTTCAAATCACTCCTCTGACATGTATTACCTGTGTAATCATGGATAACTCATTTAATACCTCAGTGCATTGGTTCCTTCATCTGTAAAATATTTACAAATGTAGTGCTTACTTTATGAGGTTTTTATAAGGGTCAAACGTGGCAATGCTTTTAAAAGGGTTTCAAAACTTTAAAATAAAAGGAATTATTGTCAGCATTTCATTCCCTGAAATCAGGAGTCTTACTAGGCTGCTCCACTGCTCCACACAGAGTTCTTTAGATTCTAGAATGGTACTCACCATACTAGCCCCACCTTTTGTTCTAATTCTCTATTTTCTCTTTTTTCCCTTTTCAACCTTCACTACTTTTCTACTTAGTTTGTCCTGCCCCACTCTGTTTCAACTCCTTTTGTATTTTAACTCGTGAAGCAATTAATTCATAGTCCTATGGATTTAGAAGTTGAATTCATAACTGTCTAGTAGAATTTGGCTGTTACTAAAGCAACAAGAATATTAGCTTGGCCCAATTTGCTTTAAAAAAAAAAAAGACCTCACAATCTGCCCAAAACACAAGATCCAGTAAGAATGAGACAGAATAGTTCACTGCTATGTAATGGCAAATATAAATCTACCTTGGGAATACAAACAGTTCAGACTTTTGTTGAATAAACCAACTAAATTTCCCTCAGTGTTCAAAGATACTGTATTTGGGAAAATGCCCAGGAGATGCTAAATATTCAGGAGTGATGTTAGATTATTACTGGATGTCTGACAGAAAGACCTCAACCTTTTAAGTTCCATACACAATAGGTTGCCACCCAGACCAATTTTGAGGTATGCTTTAAATGGTTGCTGATTAATACTTTGTATAATTAAATAATCAACTCTACAAATGATAAATTAATCACAAAGGGATCAGTAATAAATGACATACTTACACAGCATTTTTATAATAGTCTAGAGACCAAGCTTGTCCTCAGAGTTCCCATAACAGAAATGAAGTGACTATTAGCTATAACTCAACCTCCTCAGTCATTTAACATTTGACCTTTAGATCTAGATAGATTTCCCTTAAAGAAATCAAAAGATATTATAGAGATCCCAGCAGATAAGCCAGTGTATTAAATAAATTTAATGCTACATGGCTAATTGCTCAAATATCATTTTATTTATTATTGTTGCTTTGATAAGTTGTGAAATCTATTCACCTCATGAGATATGATCATTATCTCTGATGAGCTACATCAATACATAGGCAATAAGAAGTTTCCCACTATTCCCTGTTTCTCTTCTCCTCCCCCGATATCCTTGTTTTGAAGGAGTAAATCATAGAATCGGGAGCTGGAAATAATCACTTGGTTCATTTCACTAATTTTACACACAAGAAAACCAAAGCCTAGAGAAGTTAAATGATTTATTAGAATCACTTCTGTTGTGAGGAAGCTAGGTAGTATAGTGCAAAAGCACTGGTCCTGGAGTCTGTAATGGCAATGGGAATGTGAAGATCTTCCCTGTCCCTTAGTAAGTCTAGGGGAATTAAAAGACCTTCTCTGCTCTGAAAGTAAACTCTACCCACTAATAGATTGAATGTGGAGCCTGTGGTGGGAGGAGTTTGCTGAAGAGTGAAGCAGAGACCACAAGAAGCTGGGAGTCAGAGAGACAGTGGGAAGAGAGCATGCTTAAGCAAGGAGTCAGGTTTGTAAGTAGATATTGATCTTACATTGGTTTGTGGGAAGACCAAAGGATGTTGTGGCTCTCTATGCTGTTATGGCTTATTAATTTCTTTGCTACTATGATGGAATCAGCTTACTGGTTTTGGGATTTGGTTTTCTGTTGTCTGAATAAATGCTTCACTCCTGGCTTTTATATGGAGAGTCTGCTATATTTTGTGATGAAGTATCATGCAGGAATATTTATAGTCATGGTCAGTGCTGTAAATATTGCATTGGTACCACAGAGTCAAAAGACATAAATTCAAATCTAGTCTCTGTAATGCCAAGCAAAGACAATTTCCAAAGGTTCAAAATACCAGCATAGCCACTCTCCATTTTATTCAGTGACAAATTAAGGACCGAGAAAATCAAAATACAGCATAATTCAAAATACAGCATTCACCAAGTGTAATTCAATAATTTCCAAGTACTACTCCACCCCTGGATAGTACATTCATTTAGTCAATCCTAAAGACCCTCTTCTCAAATGGATATTAGTTTCCAATCATAAATAAAGTACATTCATTTGGTCAGTCACAAAGCACAAAAAAGTCAAAAGTTTCCCACCCCTGGATCACAACTGAATTACAATTATCATCAGTTAACCCCAAGCATCTTCTCAAAAGGGGCAGTAGAGAACACAAAGGCCACCTGCCCCTGAGTTACAACAAGGTTGAGATATCATCACAGCATTTAATATCCAAAAAGAGGTCTTCTCTTCATCTTGACCTGAGGCAAGTTCTCAGCAATATCTGTTCCTGGGAAGACAAAGCTTAACAAGGCCATAAGATAAATTGCCAGTGTCCTCATTAATTCATTTTCTGTCTGTAGAAAAGTCCTAGGACCCCTGTAAACATTAGCAAGACCCTCTTCCCAGATTTCTGAAAAATATACAACAAGAAAATCCTTCTTCAGGGTTTCTGAACCAACAGCAAAGTTCCAGGGCCTCTGCAACAACAGCACTGTCCTTCACCAGTGGACGAATCTGGCAAAACAACATCAAAACAGACAAAGTATCAGCATCATAGCCATGTCTCCTCAGTCCTTGGCAGCTCTGGGTGGAAGCTCTCAAAAGTCATGGGCAGCTTGAACTGGCCCTCAGCAATCCTCTCTCTCTCTCTGCCTCCACAATGCTGCTTCCAAAAAATTCTTCTGCCTCTCTTTCTCTACTTGTACCTCTCCAAATCCACTGTACCAGCTCCTCCAAGTTCAGCCCTCTCTTTTCATGTCAACAGTTCCGTCCACAAGTGGGATTCACAAACTCTGGGTTTTAACACTCAACTCGAAAATCAAGCCAATACAGGGGAATCTCTAAATTCCATTACTATTACAACCTCAGATACTTACTAGCTATATGAACCTGTGTAAGTCACTTGCTTTAGTTATCTGTAAAATGGGGACAATAATAGTTGTTGTTATTATGTCCAACTCTTTGTTACTCCATTTGGAATTTTCTTGACAAAGATATTATAGTAGTTTGCCATTTCTTTCTCCACCTCATTTTACAAAAGAAAAAAAAATTGAGGTACACAGGGTTAAGTGACTTGCCTAGGGCCACACAGTTAATAAGTGTCTCAGGCCAGATTTGAACTCCAGGAAAAAGAGTCTTTCTGACTGCAGGACCAGCACTCTATCCACTATAGCACCTAGGTCCTATACAGTAACAAGACCAACCTCCCAAGGATACTGCGAGGACAAAATGAGGTAACATTTGCTAAGTATTTTGTAAATTTTAAAGTGTTATATAAATGCTATATATCATTATTTTTCATCAAATATATAATAAGCAGTAGATCTGGGATTTACACTCGAGTCTTCTGACCCCAGAATCAGTGTTCTTTTCATTTTGTGGTACAACCCACAACCATTTTAAGATATTCTTTATTGCCTTCCCTTTTCCCAGTTTGGATCTAAGAAAGAGATTCCAAGGATTCCTGGAAATTCTTGGGGGAACATTTTTGGGACCTCCCTTAGATCTTTTTGATCCTTGTCCTAAAGAGGTACCAGGTTCTGAGACAATTTAGTAATTCATTAGAAGTATATCATTCCAGGAACATTTTGAGATTCTTGATTGAATTGAAGATTGAACATTCTTCATACAAAGAAACATAACAACAACAACAAAACAAAGAAAAAAAAAATACATGTCTTTTGTCTAGATTCTAGACCAATACATAGGGATCACAGGCAGTATGTGTCTTACAACACTCTCAAACAAGGCTCAATGGAATTAAAATGTAATTGGAAAATATTTATCAAAATAAATAATATACAATAGAATATAGATGATGTTAATACATGTTTTTTTTTAAGTCACCATGTGGTTATCAGGGATCCTTTTGTGCAGTTAAGCTGCTTGTTTCTATTTTAATTTGATACCACCAATGGAGACCCAACCTCCTAATAAAGACTGGTTGCAACTGACTTGACAGCAAGAGCTGTAGGGTGGAGGATACCCCAAGTTTTACAAGTGCAGGAAAGGATATGTTGGGAAATATTTGACAACTAACTCTCCAAGAAAAACAAATGTACCCACAACACACTTTTATTTTATTTTTGCTTCTTGGAGGGGGGGAAGGCGGGACATTTGAGGTTAAGTGACTTGCCCAAGGTCACAGGGCTAGTAAGGGTTAAGTGTCTGAGGTCATATTTGAATTCAGGTCCTCCTGATTCCAAGGCCAGTGCTCTATTCACTTCTCCACCTAGCTGACCCGCACAACACTCTTTTAAGTCTAATCTTTTGTTGTTGTTTTTGTCCAGTCATTTCAGCTATGTCCAACTAATTGTGACCCCAAATTTGGGGTTTTCTGTGAAAGATACTGGAATGGTTTCCATTTCATTTATATTTTCTCTATAACTTTCTTAATTCTTAACAGCCAACAAAACAATAAATCAAGTCCTGATTTATAGCATTTACCTATTTATGAGATGCACCTAATTATACTGAAAATTTAATAATTGGATCTCTTAAGAAAATGTGAGCTGGCTCCAGCACTCCTCTGTGTATAAACCAGTGTGTTCTAAGAATGTCTGTTGGAAGTCAGAAAATACATTTAATAAGAAAAGAAATAGTTCGTTTAAAATAATAGGGAAGAGTCATACATTTAAATAAAAGAGGCCCTGTATCTGAAAAAGTATAAGCCTAGATTTTTGTGGAAGGCTACTCATATCAAAGCAGAAAGTAAGGTCTTTGAGGGCAAGGATGTTTATTCATTGTCTGATGTAATTCCTTCCCTATAGAAGGAACTTAATAAATGTTTGCTAAATTAAATTACTTGATATGTACTCCATTCCAACTGGCTGAAATACAACTTTGTCACTCTATTATTGATCCCTTTCTCAATTAAACAGCTTTCAGCTCAGAGTTCTAATACTGTATGATTAGACCTTAATAGAGTGAATTTTATTTAATTTGGCCAACATTGATTAGCATACCTCTATGTAGAAGGCTATGTTCTATATACTAATGATAGAACTATAGATACAACACAATCCTTGGTCTTAAGTAGCTTACATTCTAATGAGAGAAAAGATGTATGCACAAAATTATTCTAGATTGTTTTCAACTTCAATTTAACCATGGTGAAGTATCATGACCCAGGCAGTTACAGACTAACTGTATAACACTTGGCTAAGGACTGTCATAGTTCAATTTAGGAAGATTGATAACAAGGTTGAATAGCTTGATATGCTTTACAACCAGAGCAACTGTCCAAGGACTTTTAAGCTAGAGAGCATTTATGTTCTGGATCTATGGAAGAATCACCCACAGTGATGAAATCACAAAGAAAGCAACGCGAAGGCATCAACAAAAGATTCTGGAAACCATGCAATGTCTGAGATTTCTGCCCCTCCGTTCAAGTGTCTAGCTAAGTCTGTTTCCTCTGTGTGGGTCCTTCCAAATGTGTGCTTTGGTCACATGTCTCTATATGTGTGTGCCTACATAAGATTACCCTGTCCATAAATATTCTTTAATTTAAGCCTCTTCGTGCACATTCCCTATTTCACACTGATGTTACATGTATCTGTAGGAGAGTATGCTGGAAGGTTATTGGAGACATATTTTACTGCTTCTTTTCTTGTTATCATGTTCCAATAAATATCTTCAAATTGAATTAATCATGTTTCCTGATTGATTATTAAAGGTAAGAAAATCTGCAGTGGTCTAATACTTTTTTCCTCTTTAAATTATTTCCTGTTTATCCTATATATAACTTGTTTTGCATATATTTGTTTATGTATTGTTCCCCCCCCCATCAGATTGTAAGCTCCTTGAAGGCAGGAACTCTCTTCTTTTTTTTTGAATCCCCAAAACTTAACATATTGCCTGGCATATAATAGTGCTTAATAAATAATGAGTAATTCATAGTTTTGAGTAAATGTAG
Source organism: Petaurus breviceps papuanus (assembly GCF_028583685.1). NCBI lineage: Eukaryota > Metazoa > Chordata > Mammalia > Diprotodontia > Petauridae > Petaurus > Petaurus breviceps. The sequence continues at coordinate 46,360,830 of NW_027185809.1, forward strand.
ACCTATAGAGTATTTTGAACCTGATATAAATTTATCTGGTGGACATACTATGTGAGTACAACATATATCAACATCTATTATTATTTTGAACTTGGACAAATGAAAGTTGTCTCAAAACTAAAATGGTAATCCAGGCATCCATCCAATGAACAATATGCCACAGGGAAAATTTTGTAGAGATAGATAGATAGATAGATAGATAGATAGATAGATAGATAGATAGA
>NW_027185809.1:46361063-46393784 GCF_028583685.1 Petaurus breviceps papuanus
AGATAGATAGATAGATAGATAGATAGATAGATAGATAGATAGATAGATAGATTGATAGATAGATAGACAGATATAGATCTCTAAATATATATATACATATATGTATAAATATATGTGTATATATGTATATAAATATGTGTGCGTATATTTATGTATGTGTGTATACGTAAATGTGTATGCATCTGCATATGCACATGCATATGTAAATATGTATAGGTAAGTGTGTTTAGGTGTATATAGGTGTATGTATATATACATAGATGTTTATATGTGTGCATGTGTGTGCATATGTGTGGATGTGGGTGTGTACATGTATGTGTGTATGCGTGTGTGCATGATATGTGTGTGTTTGTATGCAGTGCCCTAGGTAGGAGCAAACTGTTTCTGAATTATTTATTTTCTTCTCATGGAATATTCTAATCACTCCATTTCATCAGATGAGCAAGCCATATATCATAAGGTTGAAAAGATGAATATATTTTTCACATAGAAGGATATAGAGGTACAGATTTTGCTGCAATGTAAAGGAATTTGAGTTGTCCAAAAACAAAAAGATCCAACCAAGTAATTTTATTCTCAATATTGGAGGTCTTCAATTAAGAATGCATTAATTTTTAAAAATCACATTTTAATAAATGCATTTAAAGCCTAAGTATTTTTTAAAGAACTAAGTAAGATTCCTTCAAGTGTTACAGGTTCTCTCTGGGAAACAAAATCAAAGCAATGCAGAAAATACCCCCACTCATACATATACATGCACATGACAAAACTCCACACCCAGCCACATGCATACAAAGAGAAGTCATTATTTAAGTTAATAAACCAGATGAAAGTGCACACAGTTGAGGGAATAGGATGGAAATGTGAGAAAAAATAAGAAGATTTCAATTAAAAATAAACTTCCAACTTTCCCACAAAAGTCTACCTAATATAATAATTTGGGTATCCCCAAACTCATTTGTTTATATAATGGATGAGGTCAGAGGTTGTTTCCCCCCACTCCTTTCCTAATCAGTTTCTAGTCAAAGATAGACTAGTGAAACAAAATAAGGACAAGGGCAAGGACAATAGACATTATGTAAAATACATATTTTAGCTGATTTAGCAAAATGATCACATTCTATAATTTTAAAAGATTACATTTTTGCTTTTGGTAGGAGTTGAGCCAGCTGATCTTCTGAGGCCCTTTACATACTTTTCTGTTCTCTGACTTTATGAGAACTTGTTGACTCACTAAGCATACACAAAGTTACTTTATGTGTATTAAAAAATCTGTCTAGCCTTTTGGCATCTATGTGGCCAAAGACAACTCACTTTACCTTTCTAGGCCTTGGTTTTCTCTTTTGTAAACTAAGGACATATTGGACTGAAAGATTTCTCATTTATCTTTCAACTTTAAATATCATAAAACTATGATATCCCAACATTCATATTTTTGAGAGGGGAAAATACAAATAGGGTGCATTACATTTCTAATATACAAGTTTTAAAACTACATATAGACTATATTGCATTGTTCTATCATATGAAATTTTTCCCCTGAGCCCAAAAATGAAAAACAAGTATTTTAAGTTAGTTTATAATATTTAAGTGTTATTTGGTAAACATAAACTTTATTTTCAATTAAGTGATTTTGCTTTATTTCTTCCTTTTAAATATGTATGAAAGAATTAAAAATAAATTAAAAAATAAAGTTTAAAAATCTCAAGCCAATAAGTAAAAAGAAAGAGAGAAAGTAAATAGTAGATAGATGCTCAGGATTATCAAATTTAAGAAAAAGCTTGGATTTCAAGAACCAATTATATTTCCACAAACCATTCACACACAGAGGAGCCATTTCCATTCCCCTATTAAAAACATGCTGAGTTTTTTAGTTTTGCAATCCACTATGCCTGCATAGAAAGCACAGTGATTGAATTTTCCTCAAAATGCCCCTTCAGATTCGGGTGAATCTTGTAAATCCCTTTTGCTACAGATGGGTATGCAACCAATGTTTAACCAGGACTAGAAACACATAGCAAAAATTTGGGACTTAGAAGCAAATACATGTCAGTACAGAACATGGTAGCATGAGAGCATCTCTTTTATCTGAATGAATAATTGCAGGCTAAAATCACATCAGCTACTATGGTAGTTACATCACACTTATAGTTCATTTAAATTCTAAATCTTTTGTTTTCACATATATTCCTTTAAAGTTGTGTCCATTCATATTGTAATTGTTCATTGTTTTTGTACAGTCCTTCCTGACTCCTCATGACCCTATTTGGGTTTTCTTGGCAAAGATATTGAAGTAATTTTCTATTCCCTTCTCCAGTTTGCTTTACAAAGAAGAAAACTGAGGCAAGAATGGTTAAGTGATTTGCTTGGGGTCACACAGGTAGTAAGCGTCTGAGGCTACATTTGAATCCAGGTCTTCCTGACTCCAGACCCAGTGATCTATCCACTGAGTCACTTAGCTGTTATTTTTATCATTTTTAAGCTAAGCAAGACTCTACATGTATTCTTTTTAAATTTATTCAAATGTTTCCATCGAGGTATGACAAAGATGATGATCTTGAACTCTTTGAAAATTGACCAGGTAAGCAAAACCTCTACATGATATATTGGAAATAATAAGGATGGCATGTTGTAGTGAAGAGAGTATTGAATTTGGGGTCAAAATACCTGGGTTGGAAACCTACATTATACACTTATTAGTTGTGTTATAATGGGAAAATCCCTAACCTCTCAGAGTCTCCTTATTCTTGAGGATAGAAACGATCTCCCTTTGTACGTGCATCCTCTAGTGCACTCTTACAAAGAGGATTTTTTAAAAACTTACTTGTTTTCTTCATTTTTAAATGGGGATAATACCTATACTACCTACTTTAGAGGGGGTGGGGGTGGGGGAGAGAGGCTGAACATTTTGAAAACCTGTGCAAATTTGAATTATATTGGTAGCTAAATGATACCTATTACCCAAAGACCAGGCTTTAAATCATAGTCACATAATTTCACTTAGCTATGAATGGTAGTTTCTTTATGGGAACATAGACTGAAAGAATAATCCTCTTTTACCCAGTTAACCTGATTTCCACTTAAAAATGAATGTATTTTGAGTACTTTATCATATACACAGGACATTATTCAGCTTACAAAATAACTAAATCACAGAGACTAGCTTCGAGAACTTTGCGGTGTCCTGGGGAGAAAAGACTTAAACACATGCAGAGTAGTATACGTTCAACTATCAAATGACATAGTATTGACAGTTGGTGCTACCTCTATTTATTGTGCTCATGGAACTTTATTGCAGGCACAGTTCCCATAGAGATATATATGTGCTTTAACCCCTTGCTAAGAAGACACAGAAACTCCTAGAACTGGTCTGTAGCGACTAGGGCTGCTTCTTGTTGATTGGTTGACTGAAGGATAGACTTTTATAAGGAGGTACACTCCCTCCTTGGTTTGTGAGAGTGATCTTGAAACAGCTCAACTATTTTCCCTTTCCTTTCCCTTGAACTCCCAAGTTAGAGCATGGAAAGAGTCAGAGATTTCTCATTCCCAAACTTAATGGAGGGTAAAGAATGAAGGCATTTCTTACCAATGACATTATTTTACCTATTGATTTCATCAAGTGTTTCATTAAAAAGTACCTCAGAGTGTCACTTATGAAATGAATACCAATGGCTACCCTTGGTTAGGACTGAAAATGAGCTAAAAGATTGGCAGTAAAGGAAGATGATATGTGACCGCTAAGCAACAACTATGGCTAAACTAAATGATCCATCCCTAATTTTCTGTCATAGGAACAAACCAACTTCTTTGGGGAAGTAAGCATGGATTAGGGACTAAGGTGACTTTTGAGTAGACAAAATGGCTGGCTATCTATGTGGCATATTTTCATAGACTTGGGGATGACCTCTTGCTCACAGAATATCTTCCCCAAATGTTCTGAATTCTGAAATTTTTTAAAAGAGATAAGCTTCTCACTCATCACTAAGGCTTAAAATATAGAAACTACTTAGAAAGGTAACAAAGTGTCTTAATTACCTAATGAGTTATACAATAACTTATATTAAGCTTTCTGAAGAGTAGAGAGTAATGGGGAGTGGAGTGGAGAGAACTAAAAGAGAGAATTAGATAGGAATGTTACTGAATCATAAAAGGGTAAAGAAAAGGAGAATGGAGATACCAAAGACAATTTTGTGCTACAATTTTACCTTAGAGAAGCCCTCTTGAGAGAAAGTGATCTAAAAGTGGCCCTCACTGTGTAGAGTTAATATCATATTATTTCATATACAAATAATCTTAATATTTTATTTACAAATAAAATTAAAGAGATTCATTTATATTCAAAAAGCATATATTAATCTCCTTTGATGTGCAAGACTTTCTTTCTTCCTTCAAGGACATTACAATCTAGTAGAAGAGATAAAACATGTTTTCAAATAACTAAAATAGTATATAATAAGATTGTGACAGACATACGAATGAGGATTAATGAAGAGAAAACACTTTTTTTTTCTCTAAGGGGATCAGAAGGGAAAGGACTATGGTTTAATTATTTTTGTGTCTCTATAGTAGATTCTTAATGAATAATAATTGAATTAATGAAGGAATGAATGAATGTGACATTTGTAGTTGGTCTTAAAGGATGGATAGTATTTAAACAGGTAGAGATTGGGTGAAAATAGATACTAAATTTCAGAAGTTTGTTGCTAGAGAAAGATTAAGGAACATTCAGAAATAACATTTTCCTTGAAAAAGAACACAAAACTTGAACATTCACTATATTCAAGAAAAATACAAATCAGCAATGCAAAGTAAAATGGGGAAAAATAGGACCCAAGAGTAACACATTACATTGAAACATGGCAAACATAGATCTAATTTGGTAACAGGCCATAGGCCCATAGGCATTAATTATAACATGAAGCCTAGAAAGTAGTCCTTGCCAAAACAACACCTGGAATGGTGTTTATTGGAGATATACCAAAGAGACTAGAGATAAATGAATCAAAAGGACTCAATGATGTAGGAATTTTGAAAGTTAAATTAAAAGCTTAGAATCATTTTATCTAGATGAACCACTGATAAAATAGAGAGTAGAAATAGAGATGTAACTGACATGGGATGAAATGGGCTTTGTCACAGTTTGCCAAAATGGCAGGGAGAAGGCATTTCCTCCCCAGAAGTCCCTGTTGTCCCTAGTCCTGTGCATGTCCCCTCCTCCTCTAGGTATACTTTATCCACAAGGCAGCTATTACTGTGGTATTTATTTCACAGTCTTCTGCTGTCCTACTCCACCACCATAGAGTATAGCCCTCATGATTTTATTACCATGACTCTCATCACTGGGACCGACTTCCCTCCAACCTCCCACAGTGGCAAGGATAAGATTGTGCCTTCTCTGGGTGTGGCTATGTCTCAAATTATCTGTCCTCAGAGTTGTACCCCTACTGCCATCTCTATTCAGTTTTTTTTCCATAGATAAAGAAAAAAATTCCTAGTTGTTACTCTAGTTAGGGAATCCCCCTGCCCAGTAACCCAGAAGTCACTTACATGGCAAAGTCAATGGCCTAAGACATGGCCAAGGAATGACTAGATAAAAAAGAATGGCAGGTAATCAAAATAGCTGTCACTAAGCTCAATGAAATAAAACATATGCAATTCCATGGCAGAGCTCCTCAGGCTCAATTGAGAACCTAATTTTTCTTATTTTACACATAGTCTTAACAGGATACATTTTTTTTGTTTCCCAAGGAATATTGGAAAAAGGGAATAAGAAAAGGAGGTGAATATATTGCTAGCAGCAAGCACGTAGAAAGGACCTAGAAGTGATAGATGATAGCTGACAACCTAACATGAGTGAAGATTAAAACAGTAACAAACAACAACAACACCTTGTCCAAAAAGACATAAGAACTCAAAAATTACAATAGATGTAGGAAATTCCCTGTAAGGGCAAATAGCCTAGTATTAATCAATAGCAGGTAAAGATAAGCATCAATGAATCTTTATAATGATGATCTTGAATCATCAGTAAAAGGTTAAATATTGGAGATGGGGAATCATAGAGTCATAGAATCAAAAAACGAGAGTTAGAGGGAACCTCTAGGGTCATCTATATTGAATCCTTTCCAAAAAAAAATAATGGTGATGATGATTTACAGTTTGTCAGGCAATGTGTTTTTCAAAAATGTCTGGTAATGATGAATTCACTGCGCTCCAAAGGAAGTCCATTTAGTCTCTGGTAAGCTCCAGGTACAACTGCAGCAGTAATGGACAAGAAAATAAGCATGCCCCCCTTGATAGTTTGCTTCTTGAACCATTTCTGGTGCATCTCATGTTCTGTCTCATCAATGAAGGAATTGGCACTTTGGGATGATACAGCAAACCCTTGATGCCTTTTTCTTGTTTTATGGGGGTAGAGTGCTGTATGGGTTTCAAAGGAATGACTCCATTCTCTAATGCTCTCTTTCTTTCTATAGCTGGATTATATAACATGTGGCTCACTATGCTTGAATTCCCCTTAAGAGAAGGAAAGCTGTGTTCACTCTTTCCCCTGCCCTTGAAGAAACATCACACTGCTCCCACATGGCAATTGGTTAATGAGCTGACTAGGCTGAGCTTGAGATTGGATCTCAAAGCTCAAGCTTCCTGTTCTTCTTCTGTGTTTCTCTCTGGAGTGCAAATGACTGAATAGTAACTATGAGGTGGATATTTCTGATCTTGGAGATAACCTTGCATGTCCAAAATATATGGAACTACTGTATCCTCAATCAGTACTTTGATGCACTGTGGGAAGTCTCCACTATAGTATAGCAATTTTTGGAGAAGAACAACAGGAAGTCAAATCCATGCCTTGGTCTCTCTTGGCAGAAAAGATGGAACTTTGGGGAGATAGTACAGAACCTAGGTGAAGATGAAATGTTTCTACAAAATATTTTACTTTGATGTTTTAGGTATCAACCTCCCTGTCAAATATAATGATAGTTACAAGGTACTACTGCTATTAAAGTTTTTTTTTCTTCTCTCCTTTGGTCAATATTAGCTTGTGACTTGTTTTTGTTTATTTGTTTTAGCATCTGTTTAGTGTAAAGTAAACAATAGCAACCCTCTACCTGATCTACACTGTGTACTTAGGACCTTTCTCTATTCCCCACTTTGGAGAAACTGTTGAAATGAGCCAAATCTAGAATACATTTTTTCCCTTGAGATCCAGAGCAAAAGCACAAGGATTCAAGTAGTTTAATAAAACAAGACTGACCCATTTTGTCAGAAGGCAGCCTCCCACAGGACAGAATGTAATCCAACTTCGTGTGAGCCCAGAGCAAAAGGCCCTTGAAATAGGAATTTCATCATCTGCGATATTAGGCAACATTAATAGGAGTTCAGTGCACAGAGTAAAAGAGGGAATTTTTATCATTCATTCATCTAGAGTATTTTGTCCAAATTCAACCAACAAACTTTTATTAAGTGCCTACTGTGTACCAGGTACTGTGCTAAACTAGGGGGATAAAAAAAAGGAAAGAAAGTAATGACAGCCTCTGTTCTCAAAAACCTCACAGTCTAATGAGAGAGACAACATGAAAACAACCACACACAAAAAAGGAATATACAGGATAAATAAGAGATAATCAACAGGGGGGAGATACTAGAATTAAAGGGGATCAGGAAGAGCTTCTTTCAGAATTTAGAATTTTAATTGAGATTTGAAAGAAGCCAGGCAAGGTGGAAGGCAGAGAAGAGGAAAAAGAGTTCTAGGCATAGGAGACAGAGAAAATTCCTAGAGTCAGGAAAATGAATATCTAGTGTGAGGAAAGGTATGGAGACCAGTGACATTGGATCACAGAGTTATCTCTTAGGGGATAGGAAGGGAAGAGAAGATATAAGGAGTAAGAGGACTGGAAAGGTAAGAAAGGGCTAGGTTATGGAGTGCTTTAAAGGATAAAGAAAGGATTACATATTTGATCCTATGACAAAAAGAAGCCACTGGAACTGATTGGAGGTGGAGGTGGGGTGAATAAAGCAGCCTTACAAAGATCATTTTGACAATTGATTGGGGAGGATGGATTGGAAAGAAGAAAGAATTGAGGCAGAGAGACCAATTAAATTATTTAAAACATCTATGCATGAGGTGATGAGAGCTTATACCAAGTTAATGGCAATATCAGAGTAAAGAAGGGACCTTACTTAGGATATTTAGTGAAGGTAAAAACAAAAAGATTTGACAATGGATTGAATATGTGGGGCAAGCAGGGAAATGAGAGTGAGAAGGCAAGGATGATACTTAGGTTGTGAGCCTGAGTTACTGTGAACATGGTGGTACCCTCAATAAAAATAAGAAAGTTAGGAAGAAAGGAAGATGTTGAAGAAAAGATAATGTTCTATTTTGTATATGTTGAGTTTAAAATTTCTACAAGACATCCATTTCAATAATGTCCAATTGAATTGACAATGGCAATTGAAGAGGCAAGACTGGAGGTTAGAAAAGAGGTATAAAAATAACAGAATCACATGTACAAAGATGATAATTCAATTCATAGGAGCTGATTAAATCATCAAGTGAAAATGGATGGATGAAGAAAAGAACATGTAGGTCAGAGCCTTAGAGGATACCCCTCAGTTAATGATACTGACCTGAATAAAAATTCAGCAAAGGATACCGAGAAAGAATTTAAGGAGATAGTACTATCAGGAAAACCTAAGGGGGGAAAAAGAGTGTATCAAGTAGCAGAAGACAACCAACAATATCAAAGATGACCAGATGATCTAGAAAGATGAAAATTGAGAAAAGAAATGGCAAGAGATTACTGGAATGTAGGAAAAAGAAATTTTATGTGAATGTTGAGATCAGAAGCCAGCATGAAGAAAATAATGAAAGGAGTGATAAGAAAGTACTAGTACCAAGGATGCAAGATAGAAATACCAAGATTAAAAATTAGGAAAACAATTAACATAACATCATATTAAACTGAAACAATCAGAAACACTTAATCATATCAATAAGTATAGGGGAAATCCTCTAAACACTTATTTTGTTGAAAACAACAATAATAACAAAAACAACAAAAACCTCAAAAGCATGATGGCAGTATGTTTAAAAAAATAGATACTTAAAATCCAAAGTACCTTTATGTATAATGGAAAAAGATTTGAAGTTTTCCACTGAATATTGGAGGAAAACCAGGATCTTTCCTTTCTACATTATTATTTAACCTAGTTCTAGAAAGGGAAAGGTTACAAATAAAAGAGAAAAGAAAATGAATTCCTAAATATCAGGGGAAACGAGGTGACGCTATTTTTTTTCAGATAACTATGATTTACTTAGAAAACCCCATGGAATCTATTACAATAACAGATAGAGAGAGAAAGAGAGAGAGAAAATTATAGGATGATTTAGTAAAGTAGCAAATAAAAAATAAATTCCAAACAACAACAAAGTGCTTTTGGGGGTTAATTGATCAAAGCAGTCTCGAGACATCTGAAGACAATTATGATCTGTTCTTTAAGAACATGATGGCATATTTAAATAATTGAAGAGACAGACATTGTTAATGTTTAAATCATGCCAATAAAGCAAAAACTATAATACCCAAATAACTTTACAATTTCAGTGCTATGCTACCAAGAGGATATTTCATAGAAGTAGACAAAATAATAACAAAATTCATTTGAAGGAACATGAAGGTCTAGAATATCAAGAAAAATGCCAAATACAAAAAGAGATCATTAAAAAAATAAATATAGACTGTTTGGTGATTGCTTCATGCTACCATTTTAATATCATACTCCCAAATCATGAATTAGTAGGTCAACAGATACAAGAGGAAGAAGAAAATCCATTAATTATGTGCTGACCAGCAATTCAAACCCCCATCCCAGAGTACTGCATAAGTCAAAGGTTCAAAGATGGCTAATAGAACTGTACACTTCCTTATGAACTCATCAAAACTAGAAAGGAAGTCACTTAACTGGCACTTAGTAACTTACACCAAATTAATGCTTTATTTCAGTGGTGTTCTGATAGGACAGGAATTTGTTTCCTACCCATGAGCATCTTCTTGGGCACCTTGCACAGGAAAGGCCAAAGACTGGAGAGAGGCACAGAGATTTTAGGGGATGAAAAATTTTATCATCCGCTTGCAGATTCTTTCTCTGAGTCAGAGGAAGAATTGGGGTTTGTATGGATAAAGTTCTTATTCCTTCTGCTTGTATTGTGTATGTCTCAGAGATAAAATTAAAACCCTGAGACATGTAAGGTTATCAAATGTAAGCTTTCAACTGGTATCAACTTCACTTTAAAAAAAATCTTTCTTGAAGAACAGCTATTTCTTTAAGCTGTGCTGTCAGCATCATCATTTTATAGCTTAGCGGTCTCAAGTGGTTTAAAATTGGATGCAACAAAAGTGTGAGAGAAAAAAAATACCTCTAGACTTTTCTCTTTCATTTAATACAATTCAATAATAAATGAGGCAACATCTTTGACTCTATCTTCCTATAGTTTAATTATCATTTTCTATTTTGGAATTTTTCTCCCTCCCCCAGCCTTTTTTTTTTCTTTGCTATTGTTCTGCTAAACTACCAGACCATCTGTTCACTTGGCAGATGTAAGTCAGTTCTGTAATTGTTGTCATTCTTAGCATAGTGCAACCCATGCACAATATAGAGGACGAGAAATACTACATTCATGAGTTAGCCAAATGTATATTGTTGTCGAAATTACTTGTCAAAACGTCAAATGGAACAGCATTTGATTTTCTAAGCACTGCATGCATCTCCTGGTATTACAATGGGAGGCCGCTATTATTCTGTTACTTATGCAATGCATGGCTCAGATTTTTGACTACTTTAAAGTAAATGGCATGAGCACTTAACAGTCCTGGGGTTATATTGTAAAAAGGCAGTGCTGGAGTTGTTTACATTTTTTTTTAACTCAAGCAGTGAATTGAGTTTGGTGGAGGTATATATAAGATTCATAACATCGTAAGACAGTGAAATCCCATATACAGATGCAGTTTGCTTTAAGCAAAAACCAGTATAGTGAAATCTGGATTTCCATTAGGTATATGACTAGATTTTTTTCACTTGAGTCAAAAACAATTGTAGGGGGAGTGGGAGAAGAAAGATGGTGACACAGAGAACAGAATGACCAGAGGAAACAATGGTTATTCCAGAAAAAAGGGAAGGAATGCATCTGAAGCTAGAGGAAACAGAGGCTGTGGAGAGGTACTATGATGACCCTGGGGGTGGCAGTGACAGTGAGACTATCACCTTTGTCATCCATCAACTAATGGTGGAAGTCCTGCTTACCCTTCTCTTCTCCTCTCTTATCAGCACTCTGGGATAAAGTGCACTTTACTAGTAACAACTTTGATTTATACAAAACATAAATTGGACAATCAAATAACAGAATAACAATAGAATGAGTCTGAAAGGACCAGGTCAAGATCTGATTTTGAATTTGGCTTCAGACACATATTAGCTGTGCATCTTAGAGCAAGTCTCTGAATCTCTCAGACTCAATTTCCTCCTCCATAAAATGGAGATAATAATAGCACTAACTCCCATTGTAATTCTGGGGATCAAATGAAATAATACATGTAAAAAATGTCAATAGCTTTGTAAACTTCAAAATGATCTGTAAAAGCTATTCATATCTTTCTCATTATTTTTAGAATTGAAAAGGAACACAGAAGTCATCAAATCTCAACCTATAGAGTCTGAGACCCAGACAGTAACTAGTAACTAATCAGAAGTAAGATTTGAACCTAGGTCCTCAAATTCCAGAACCTATGATCATCTAGTCCCTCTCTTTTTTTTGCAAATGAGTAAATTAATTAAATTAAATTTTAAAAAAGCAAATAAACAAACAAAATAAAACTTTCCATAAACCTCCAAGTAATAAATGCTCTTTCCTTGCCTGAAATTCTCAGAGAATTTTGTTTATTCCATTCTAATGTGATTTCATGTTATATTTTTCCCTTAAAATTATAATGTCTTACTGAAGAGTTCCCATACTTCTAAACTCACAATCACTGGTCCTTGACAAACAGGTCTTGTTATAGTCACTGGGGATACACAGGCAGAAATGAAACAGTTATGGTTTTCAAAGAACTTAACTGCTACTGTGTTCTGGGGTATGGCCTGTTTACTGATGTCTCCCAGGCCAATTTATATAATGTAAGTCCAGTCTGTCCTGGAAGGCCCGTAGGTACCAGGCCTTGAGTACAGTCTAGATAACATAGGATGATGCTTCTCTGTCAATGTCTGGCAAATTTAAAAGATGCAATCCCTCTCAGGTGGCAAGGGAGGCAGCTTCTAAGTAGCTCATGTAATTTAGATTTTCCTGAAACTAAATCAAAGACACATGTTTCATTTTTTGCATAATAGTTATTTGTTTTATATGGTAACCACCATTTCTACTGAAGTGTAAGCATCTTGATGATGAGAATTATACTTTACATATTTCTTTATAGCCTTCAATACTTTGCACATCATCCAGGCTTCTTTGAACTAATAGGCCCAACATTCTTCACAGACATTTCATTCAAAAAATTCTGGTTTTGATTCCATGTACTACATATGCAAGGAATGTGAAGATCACAACTCAATAGCCCAGGAGTTAAATAGAATCCAACAGCATATTATCAGTTTTATCAGAAGGGGAAAAACAGAGAGCAATGAACTCTATCCTCCTACCATAAGGGCAATTAAAAACCATTGCTATCTTTTGAGCTGCTTAATAAATCTTTATAAAATTGAATTGAATTAGGAATCATCTCAGTACCTCAAGGTTATAAGATCATAGATAGGCTAAAAGCTGAAAAGGACAGCAGAAGGCATGTAGTGCTCAATCCTCTTATTTTACAGATGAGAAACTTAGTTTTGAGTAAGTTAAATGACTTGTCAAGGGCCGTACAGATAGAGTAAGGCATGGGTTTTGAACCTTTTGTCTCCAAAACCAGTACTCTTTCCAAGGTAACACACAGACTTTTCATCTTATTTTAACAATTTTATGAATTCACAATTATACTTTTAGTTTTTTAATAGCAAGAGACTCTGCGTTTACGGAATAAAAGATCCCTATAAAATTCCTTTTGTTAAGGCATGCTCTCATTATAATAACACATTTAAATAGAGTTCTTATGTTAAAAATAAACTTTCCTCCTCTGGTATCTATGATTTAGGTAGTGCTAGTAATGGCTTAAATAATCCCAATCCAATTCTTTCTTTTTCAAAAGTCTTCCTTTCTTCATTTTAATGGATTGTTAGTCCCTTCTGTATTCACTTACAGTGATTCCTATAGCATACAGAGCCCACCACACAATATATTAAGGAAAATCATCAATTTCAAAACTGTTGTTCTTTAATTGGTAACCTTTTCTTTAGAGGGAGAGGCATGGTAAGAGAGGAGAGGGTAGGATAAGCACTAAAAGAAAAATCCCAATATAGAAACCCTGTTAATCAATTCGTGTAGACAGCTCTATATAATGTATAATCTTGGAGAGTTTCCCAAAGCATTGAGAAGTCAAATGACTATAGAGTTAATACAAATAAGGTGCAGAATTTGAACCAAGACTGACCCATTGTCCACTATACTACATTGTCTGGATTTAATTTTTTTTTAAGTAGGAAAAAGTAAAGAGAAGAAGCTGGAACATGGTGTCTGTTTCTGTCTCTCTTTCTCTTTCTCTCTCAGTCATAAATCACATCTTGTATCTTTGTGTGTGCTTATGTTATATGCATATATCACCTATACTTATGTACATATATATATGCACATATATGTGTTAAGCAGACATGTGTATATATGGAGAAAGGGAGGGAATATCAACTTATTAGTACCTGCTATGTGCTAAGTGGTATACATGTATATATGGTGCTATATATACATACATGTGTATATATAGTATATTTTTACTTATATTTATACACACATTTTTCCCCATTTTAGATATAGATATATAACTGTTACAAGTTGGAGGCAGAATGATGTAAGGTCACTATGAGCTAGGTAGCCTGCTGTAGTATCAAAATGTCCAGAAAATAAAAGATCATTCTGTTTATACCACATCTGGAACATCTGTACTTTTGTGCACATCACAACGTAGGAGGGAAATTGATAAATTAGAGCATGTACATAATAAGACAAACAGAATGGATATGAAGCATACGAAGCATATTCCAAAAGAGGAATTATACTTGTTTCCCCAATCGCCATAGGGAAAAATTAGAAGCAAAGGTTTTAAGTTACAGAGAGGCAACTTACATAGTGGCTTTCCTCATATCAAAGTAAAAATCAACTAATAAACGTCCTGAAGTGGAATGAGTTATGTTATTGGTAGTGTGCTCCCTAATACTTAACATCTATAAGTGGAGCCTAAAAATGATCCTTTCAGAGGATGTTTCAAAAGATTCTTGTTCAACTTAAGAGTTAGATGACAAAATCCATCCAGTCCCTTCAAACTCTGAGATTCTGTGTTTCTGCACTATCAATGCAAATAACATACTTTATAGATGTCATACTTTTTTTTTCAAATTACTAATTTGACGTACACAGGAGACTATGCATTATTATTCTTATTTTACACATGAAGGAACTCAAGCACAGAGTAGTAAAGCAAGTTACCAACCTCCATAAAACGGGTTAACTTAAGAGATACTACTAATTACTCAGATTTCCTGACTCAGATCAGTTCTCCTAAAATTATAATGTGCACATTCATAATATACATATATTGTATGTACACATGCATTATATGCACACATATATACATGTATATTATATATGTGTATAATATATACGTATATGTTACATGCTGTTCCAAAAGTCTTAGTGCAGTTTTAAACTATTCAAAATATTAAAGCTTAAAACTGCACCGGCACTTTTGGAACACCCTGTACAAAACAGCAAGAGCTAGCATTTCTATGGTGATTTAGATTTGCAAAAATATATTATTTCATTTGATCTTAACAACAACTCTGTGAGGAGAATGCTATTATTTTCTCATTTTATAGATGAGCAACCTAAGTCTAATAGAGGTTATTTCCCCTGAGTTATACAGCTGGTGTCTGAGGCAGAATCTGAGCTCAGGTCTTCAAGTCCAGCACTCTATTTGTTGCACTAATGCAGTCCCCACTGTTTATTTTTCCCCCACTCTGGGTTTAGTTGAGTATACCCGATACCTCATTTTCTTTTTCCTAATCAAGTGGACAATTTCTTCTTGCTTCCAGGAATCTAAGAAGGAAGAAGTAACAAATATGTTTTACTTGGAGTTGAATGGCACTCAAGTAAAAAATAAATGAGATTAACTTTCAGTTGCAGAATCTTTTGTATGTGATTTACTGTAACAATTGAGTGACTATTTGACCTGTCAGAAAAAATAGATTTAAAAGTACCAAAGATAACTTATTAAAAATATTATTTGAGACACTATAGAACTATTCATTCAATTGATGATCCCTAAACCCTTCAGTTATTACCAGATCATCATTCCTGCACTGGCTACATTCTCCTCCCTTCCCAATACTGACCCCTTGATGATCCATTTCAATTTTTATTGTTCTTTTTTCTCAAGTCCCTTATCTCTTATTCTAACAAACATCTTTCCTGTCAAGCCTTACCTTTTATTTTCTCCTACCACGCACTTCCTTTTTTTTCCTACTCACATAGTGCTAAATGAAACTGGAGAAAATAATGAAACCATTTTGGGGATTCATCAAAAAAAAAAGCTACCTAATCTCAACTGGGCTCCCACTACAGCAAGGCAATTTGCCTCACTAACAATCCATGAGGTTGGTGTGAGCATCATAAGATAAAATATATGGAAAGTGTTTTGTAACTTTAAAACATTAACTAAATAATAGCTATGATCATGAAAAAAAAAGGATATGAAAGAGGAAAAGGAGAATAACTGTTGAATTGTATTGAGCTCCATGTATATGAGCTCTTGTATATGAGTCCATTAAAACTTTTAGATCTTTTTGTTTTCACTTGAACAGTTGTTTATCTATATCTCTCTATCCTGTACAAATGAAATTAAGGTGTTTTAACCCAAATATATGACTTTCTATTTATCCTTATTCAATTTCACCTTTTTACAAACTGAATACAGATCCAGAATTTTGGAGCCCACATAAGTCCCAGTCAAAGACCTTCAGCTTATTAGGTAGAACTGTTGTGTAGGACCTATAAACAATGATGATCAGGAATTCTACAGAATGAGAAGGCATGGGTATATTGCAATTTTCAGTGAAGGAGGGAATCTCCAGGTAATTGAGTTTACAGAGATGTGGAAATGTTGATATAAAGTTCATCTTATTAGCCTTGGTTCATTCTTCTAAGTTTATTAAAAACTTCTTAAAATCTAACTTTTTCCCTCCAATATTAGCTCTCTCTCCAAGATGTGAGTAACCCATAAATTTAATAGATATGTTATCTTTGCCATTATTCCAGTCATTGTTTTTTTTTGTAAATGAAACAGAGTCAAGAACAGATGCTTGGGACACTACTCCAAATTGCACTCCAAATTGTCATCAGTCACCTAAATTAAATTAAATTCAACAAGCATTTATTAAGCTTTTATTACACTAAAAATTGTGCAAAGTTCAGAGAACTCCTAGATTATGAACTTTTGTGATTAGAAAAAAAAATGATGGTGTCTTTCATAAAAATAAGGGAATTATAAGGAAGGATGGCTTTGGGGATGAGTTGGAAGTTTTATCTTTGACCATGTTGAATTTGAGATTCACGTGAGATATTCAGGTAGAGATGACTATCAGGAAGTTAGAGACATGGATTGATGTTCAAGAGAAAGATAAGATATAGATATAGATACATACACACATATATGTAGATTTTACAGTCATCTGTTTTATGATGGTTCGACCCATGGTAATTTATAATATCAATAAAAAATAAAGTCCTACAGTATACCTGACATATGGGGCAAGACAAATGATGACCTTAAAAAGTATATTGGGAAGAAGTTGGCAGTCATGTATGAAAAGAATCATGACTGAGCAATTTCACGAAAACTTAGAGAAGAGAAAGCATTTAAAAGGAGGGGGACAGCAAAGACATCAAATGGTAGATAGAGGTAAAAAATGGTAAGGACTGAGAAAATGCCAGTGAATTTTTCAGATTTTATTTACTTTATTTTTATGAGATAAAACAAATATTTCTATAACATAGTATAATAATATTTTCAAATATTGCGTGTGAAATTACAAATTTATCATGTACAACTTGCTGTTCCTTTTATTTACTTGTTTTTTTTTTTTCCTTTTGGAGGGCAATTGGGGTTAAGTAACTTGCCCAAAGTTACACTGCTAGTATTTTTGTGTGGGTGTTAAGTGTCTCAGGCCAGAACTGAACTCGGGTCCTCCCGACTCCAGGGCCGCCCCTATTCCTTTTAAACATATAATCAAAGTATCATGTATTTTTCTCTTTTTTCCCTCCCCACCTTTTTACTCATTAGAAATAGAATGATTTCTGTTGATCATGGAGAGAGAAGTTTCATTTGAGCACTTGAAATAGAAGTTATATTATGAGGAGTTAAGAAATTATTGTGAGGTAAGAAAGTTGAGGCAATAGATACAGTCCATGACTGAGTATAGGATGCCATATCTAATGACTATTCTTTGTCATTTAAACAGTTCCAATTCTAACTATTCATATATTTATCAAACACACACCTTTTTATCTTGTCCCAAAGGAAATAGCCTATTAAATTCCACAAATTGCTATGTTTATGAGATTATACTGCTATGCCAGCAAACTTTCAGAGAAGGAAATTACTTTAGTCTAGTTCGACTTGTTCAGACCATATAAGCTTTTAGAAAACTACTTTATTTTTTTAATGTTCACAATCAATTCTTTTAAAAATGTAGTCTAGGAATAAATACTGCAAGCAATCAAGTTCATCTGCCCATTTATAGTTTAAAAAATTATACATTACATAAGACATTTGTCCATCTGTAGTTTGGCCTTGCCTTTTCTACACCTGAACTTTTTTTTCTCTTTCAGTATCCTGAAATGTTCACATCTAGCAATAAGTTCTTTAAATGTATTTAGTTATTATTTTAAGTTCATTTCCTCCTCTGTAAAATGGGTATATTAATAGTTCTAATTTCACAAGGTCATTATTAGAATAAAATGTCATAGTAAAGCCCTTTGCAAACCTTCAAATGTTCTCACTAATATTGAGTTCCAGCTCCCTAAGGAGGTTTAAAAATATTTAAATATGTAAATATCTAAAAATTATTCTCTTCAACTAGATGACCACTGAGATCCCTTCCAACCCTAACATTCTATGATTCTCTTTATGGAAGAAATTGCAAGCAAAACAATTATTGAACAGTCTTCCCTTCATCTGTTATCATCCCCAAAAAGGGCTCTTATTTGTTAGCTGATTTCCCTCTTAGTTCCAGTACACACATAAATGCCTTATTGTTGCCCGTAGTTTTCATTTTTAGACAGCTTATTATAAGCTTATGCTATTCTTTTATTGTTATTTTTCCACTTGGAGACATTTATCCTCTTTTAATGACCTGACTTCTATCTTTTGAACATATGGTTTAAAATTCTAATTACTTTTTTTTGAGAGGGGGGCTATATTTAATATGAGTCAAAATCTTCGCAGCAAACATTATATATGATGATTGAACCCATGGAAATTTATGAAATTAATAATAGAAAGCACACAAATACAAAAGTCCTGGAGTATACCCACACATGGGGTGAGACACTCTAAAAAGTATAGTGAGAAAGAGTTGGCAGCCATGAGTTTAGACTTTAACTCTTATATATGTTTATGTAAATTTAAACATATTCAAGAAGGTATTCCCTTCGGTGCCTTTAATGATATTGTTAATTATTCCACATGCTTATATTTTCCCACTGAATTCTAACGAAATATTTCTGATATTTAATTCCCTTGTCTTTTGTAATTCAAAAAAGAACCTTGTAGTTAGGAGGATAAAAATCTTTTGTGAAGTAACAGTTGCTAAGGTAACTCTACTTCTTTCCCACTAATAATGGCTTACATGAGTATGTAACCTGAATCTCTTGGGCTTTCAGAATCTGATCTATCCAATTCTAATTTCCTAGACTTTCTTTGTATCCAATGCATAATTTTCAGATTCCTGCCCTTGTGTCAGCCAGCATTATCCCTCCTGTTAACTATATATGCCCTTGTCCTCGGTGAATAAGGGTCTGATTGTGTATTGATTAAAATGACTTATTTAACTGTTTTAAAGTAAATTACACAGAAATGGCATTTCCTACTAAAGAAAAATAAAACCATAATAAGGCAAACTTGACACATCCACAGAGTTTTAATCGGACAATCTCAGCCCATCTAGTAACCAGCAATTAATTAACCCTTAGAACATTCCTGTCAGAAGGGTTTGATTACATTCACTTTGCAAATAAAATGCTAAAAGGTAATATACCTTGGACAAAGTTACAAAGCAGACCTGGAAACATAATTCAGCTGTCCCCATCTCCACCCCTTAGGTAGTTGACAAGCAGTTAACAAGTACCAATTGGTATTATTCATTGGTTCTATTTGTCCTAGAAAGTTTCCATTTTATGAGGAAGTTCACAAATGGCTATTTGAAGAAGGTCTCATAATTTTCTTTCAAGTATATTACCAAGAAGAAGGAGAACCATAAAATTCATAGGACCATCTTTGTAAAGGTTGCTGAAGCCCTCAAATAAAAAGTCAAATTATATATTAACTAGTAAAATAAGTTAAAGAAAATGGAACTATAGCAGGGTGTTACTAGATTCATTAAGGGTATGATATAGGTGAGTTACAAAATGTAATGGTTAAGCCACTCAATGCTATTAATTTCCTTGATTAATTTAGATGATAAATTAATGATTCAAAACTGGTACCACCCTTATTAGTTCTGCAAACATAAAAGAATTGGGGGAAGCCAGTAGCAGATTCAGAAAAAAAAACATCAATTTCTTATGATTAAAATTCTAAATCAGGACAAAATTATAATGATTTGTGAACATATGCTCCAGACATTCTGGACAATCCTGAATTTTAAAATATATTTTAATGAGGCTTTGAAAAAAATGAGCAAAGTTTGCCAAATAACATACCCATACTTGGAGGTTCAAGAAATATTGTCACTTTAGCCATTGTCTAACCTGTTTGTAATAGTTATTTATTCTCTTTCAACAGAAACTAGTTCCTGACCATATACTTTTAGCAGAAAGAAGGACTATGGGGCAGAGTCAAGATGGCAGAGTAAAAGCAGGAACTAACTTGAGCTTGTTCTCAATTGTGTCCAACACCTGTAAAAAATTACTCTAAACAAATTTTAGAGCTACAGAATCTAAAAATAACAGAGTGAAATACATCTCCAACTGAAGGCAGCCTGGCAGGTAGACAGGAAGGGTCTATCACACTGGGCTGGGACTGCACCAGCACAGATCAGCAGCATAGGCCTACCAGAGCAGACCTCAGGGAACCGAATCACTTGCAGTTGTTGAAGTTTTCAGACATCTCAACCAGTAAAAATAAAAGAGAAAATAAAAGGTCAGTGGGGAAACTCTGTTGTACCTGGGTGAGCACAGTTTGATGGCCCCTGGAGCAGCAGAGATAGCAAGGGATGCTTCCATAGCTGCAGACCCACAGATAGTGAGGGGAATAAATCTAAATAGGTATATATACAAATATTTATCTTTGCATATATACACAAATATTTATCATAATGTCTTGTATAGATACACACATTTATATTCCCTTCAACTATTCTCATAGAGAATAGTTTCATAAGTTATATAGTCATCTGAGAAAAGTTTCATAAGTTATAATGATCATTTTTCCACGTAGGAATGTAAATAGTTCAACTATGATAAATTCCTTATGATTTCTTTTCCCTGTTTACCTTCTCATGCTTCTCTTGTTTCTTGTATCTGAATGTCAAATTTTCTATTCAACTCTGTTTTTTTTCATCACGAATGCTGGAAAGTCCTCTATTCCATTGAATGACCATATTTTTCCCCTGAAATATGATACTCAGGTTTGCTGGGTAGGTGATTCTTGGTTTTAATCCCAGCTCCTTTGACTTCCAGAATATCATATTCCAAGCCCTTTGATCCCTCAATGTAGAAGCTGCCAGATCTTGTGTTGTCCTGATTGCGTTTCCACAATATCCAAATTGCTTCTTTGGCTGCTTGTAATATTTTCTCCTTGACCTGGGAATTCTGGAACCTGGCTATAATATTCCTAGGAGTTATCTTTTTGGGATCTTTTTCAACCTCTATTTTGCCCTCTGGTTCTAAAACATCAGAGTAATTTTTCTTGAGAATTTCTTGAAGGATGATTTCTAGGTTCTTTTTTTCTTTATCATGGCTTTCAGGTAGTCTAATAATTTTTAAATTATCTCTCCTGTATCTGTTTTCCAGGTCAATGGTTTTTCTAATGAGACACATTGCCTTCTACTTTTTTCCATTTGTTTGGATCTGTTTAATAGTATCTTGATTTCTCATAAAGTCACTAGCTTCCATTTTCTCCAATTGAATTCTGAAGGAATCATTCTCTTCAGTGAGCTTTTGAGATTCTTTTTTCCATCTGGCAAATTTGGCTTTTTTAAGGCATTCTTCTCCTCATTGGCTTTTTGAGCCTCTTTTGCCATTTAAGTTAATCTATTTTTAATGTGTTATTTTCTTCAGTCAGGTTGTTGACTCTCTTTTCATTATTTTCTTGCATCATGCTCATTTCTCTTCCCAATTTTCCCTTCACTTCTCTTATCTGCTTCTTAAGGTCCTCTATGGCCTGTAACCAGCTCGTATTTTCCTTTGAAGCTTTTGGTGCAGGAGTTCTGACTTTGTTTTCTTCCTACTGTTCCATGCCTTGATCTTTTTTGTCCCCAAAATAGGAATCTAAAGTTGGATTGCGGTGCTCGCTTTGCTTCCTTTGCTTCATCATGTTACCACTCAATTACTTGACTTTTGAGTTTTTTGCCACAATAGAGCTCTGCTTCCAGAGAGGAGAGCTTTGTCCCAAATCACTGGGGTTTTTTAAGCTACTGGAGCTATTAGTTAGCTGCCCTCTCTGAAGCCTCCACAGGCTCTGGCACATTGATCATGCACCCCAGGACCTCCATCCTAGACAGCAATCCAGATCCAAGCATGTTAATGCAAGAGCAATTACTCCTCAGAATGGTTGCTTGGTCCCCCTACAATCTGCAGGCCAGGAGCTCTGAAGTAGCCATGTCATGGTGGCCGCCGCACCTCAGCGGCTTCTCCCTCTGGGGGGCAGAGGCCAGACTGCCATCCCGGATTCCCGGTTGCCAAAGTCTACACTAATCTCTCACTTTGTCTTTGGCATTTATGGGTTGATAATTCTGGAAACCATTACAGGTGCTAGTGGTCTACTCTTCCAAGGTCCCACTAGCTGATGCTGGTTGGGCCGCCCTGAGGCTAAAACTGTGGGCTGATGTGAGGCTGAGTTTGGCTCCCAGCGTGGTGTGATGAGTCCTTCCTGTCAGCCTGCTGGGCTGTTTTCAGTGGGAGATTTGTTTCTCTCTGTCACTTTGTGAGTTCTGTAGCCTTAAAGTTTGTTTAGAGTCATCTTTTATTGGTATTTGAGGTGGTTGTGGGGGGAACACAGGGAGTTTTCCTGTTTCTATGCTTCCATATTGCCTCTGCCCCCATGAAGAATCCTTTTACAATGCCATATTTTCACTGGTGAAGAGAAGTGAGATCTGTATGAGAAAAAGAAGTCAATAGTTTCTGTTAAGGTCATGACCTCACTGGAAGCCAAACAGAAAATGCTTTTTAAAAACCAGAGAGAGCATACCAATCAAACTACCAAAAAATAATTTTCTAGAGGTAGAAAAAATAACATCAAAATTCATCTGAAAGAACAAAAGATTAAGAATATCAAGGGAATTAATGAAAAGGAATGCTAGGGAAGGTATCATGGCCATATGAGATCTTAAATTATATTATAAAGCAGCAATCATCAAAACCACTTGGTACTGGCTAAGAAATAGAGGGGAAGATGAGTGGAATAGGTTAGGTAACACAAGACACAGTGATCAATGATTATATCAGTCTACGGTTTGATAAACCCAAAGACCCCAGCTTCTGGGATAAGAACTAACTGTTTAACAAAATCTTCTGGGAAAGCTAGTATATAGTATGGCAGAAAGTGAGCATAGACCAATGTCTACACCAGATACCAGAATAAAGTCCAAATGGATACACAATCTAGGTATAAAGGCTGATAGTATAAACAAATTAGGGGAACAAGGAATAGTTTATCTGTCAGATTTATAGAGAATGGAGGAATTTGCAACCAAACAAGAGATATAGAACATTATAAAATGCAAAATGGATAATTTTGATTGCATTAAATTAAAAAAAAAAATTGCACAGAGCCAATGCAACCAAGATTAGGAGGGAAGCAGAAAACTGGGAATGAATTTTTATAACTAGTGTCTCTGATAAAGGCCTCATCTCTAAAATATATAGAGAATTGAGTCAAATTTAAAAGAATACAAGTTATTTTCCAATTGATAAAAGATCAAAGGATATTAACAGGCAGTTTTCAGAGGAGGAAATTAAAGCTATCTATAGACATGAAAAAAATTCTCTAAATCACTATTAATTATAGAGATGTGAATCAAAACAACTTGGAGGTACCACATCACAGCTATCAAATTGGCTAACATGGCAAAAAAGGAAAATAATAAATATTGGAGGAGATGTGGGAAAGTTGGAACACTAATTCATTATTGGTGGAGCTGTATGTTGAGCCAATCATTATAGAGAGCAATTTTAAACTATGCCCAAAGGGTCTTAAAAAGGTGCATACCCTTTGACCCAGTAATACCATTGCTAGGGCTGCATTCCAAAGAGATGATACAAATGGGAAAAGGACCCACATATACAAAAATATTTATAGCACCTCTTTTTGTAGTGGCTAAGAACTAGAAATCAAGGGAATGTCCATCAATCAGTCAATGGCTAAATGAGTTGTGGTATATAAATGTAATGGAATACTATTGTGCTATATGAAATGATCAACAGGCCGACTTCAGAGAAGCCTGGAAAGACTTAGATGAACTGACACTGAGTGAGGGGATCAGAACTAGGAAAACATTGTATATAGTAACAGACAGAGTGTGTCAGGACTGATTTTGATAGACTTAGCCCTTCTTAGCAATGCAAGGACCTAAAACAATTCCAAAGGACACACTATGGAAAATGCTAGTCACATCCAGAGAAAGAACTATGGAGTTGAAATGCAGAATGAAGCAGACTATTTCCTTTTTTGTTTTATTTTGTATTTTTCCCCCTTTTTTGTGGTTTTTCCCATTAATTATTCTTCTTCTAGGCAACATGACTAATGTGAAAATGAAAAAAAAAAGTCAGAGAGAGAAAAGAAAGAACTTTCATAAATTTAGTGTCAAGGGCATCATTTTTGTGGGAATTAAGATCATGAATCAGGAAACTTCATGGCATAATGATAGAGTTACCATTAGTCCTTCATCTTTATGAGTCTAGAGATAAATCCAGTTGGATCAAGGCAAAGGAAGTTTCATAGTTTCTGTTCATTACTTGATTGACATTTGTCTCTGCTGCTAAATTGTACTATAAATCCCTTTTATATTTGAAAAAGACTAGCAATGAGATTAGAGAAAACAAATTATTTCTCATTTAAAAAATGAGAATAAAAACTCAATGAGGCTCAATGAGACAATTCTGAAAGAGAAAGAAAAGGAAAAACAAAAAACAAAAGACAATGCAGATAAGGACTATAACAGCACCTAGTCCCATCTCTGCCACTAATAGTGACCTTAGACAACTCAGTCAAACTCTATGAACTGTTTATTCATGTTAAATGTAGTGGTTAGGTTAGATGACTTCAAGTTGCTAAGTGGTATAGTAGAGTAAGCACTGGACTTTGTGAAAGGAGGACCTAAGTTCAAATCCTGTCTCAGACACTAACTAGGTATATGATTCTAGAAAAGTCTCTCAGCCTGTTTTCTCATTTGTAAAATGGGGGTAATCACAGCACCTGCCTCAAATGAGTGTTGTAAGATTCAAATGAGATATGTAAAGTAATTTGTAAACCTAAAAGTGCTACATAAATATTAGTTATTATCTAATGTCCTTTCTAGGTTTAACTTGAATGTTGAAATGGATCTGCGATTTTATATATTATTAGCTAACAAGTTGTGTGTGTGTGTGTGTATGTGTGTGTGTGTTCACTGTTTACTTTTTTATGTCTCTCTTGAGTCTTGTATTTGGAGATCAAATTTTCCATTGAGCTCTGTTTTTTTTTTTCATGAGGAAGGTCTGGAAGTCCCTCATTTCATTGAATGACCATCTCCTTACCTGAAAGATTATGCTCAGTTTTGCTGGATAGTTGATCCTTCATTATAGTCCAAGCTCTTTTGCCTTACAAAATATCATATTGCAATATCTCTGATCTTTTTTTTTTTGCAAGCCGGTAAGTACTTCACAGATGTCAGTTAATATTATTATGGTCTCTACAGATACAGTAATAACCATCCCTTGGGTGCGGGCATTCAACCAGCTACAGATGACCTAAGTACTAGGTGCCCTACCCATGGCCATTTTGCTCACATGAAGAGAACGAGAAGGATTGTTAAATGCCTCCCTCAAATCCAGTCATTCTGAGGCTGTGGCACTCCTATAATGCAGGAGTCTAGTGCCTCTGTCCAAAACGGGAAGCTGAAGCTAGCCTGGCATTACTGCTGCCATGCTGGCTCTTAGCGATCCCCACTTCTTTTTTTTTTTACATGAGCAGACTATTTTTATTCTAAAATAAGTGGCATATTTTTGTGGTAAACATAAGTAGAGTACCTTTGAAATTTTAATTTTTTTGTTTACTTTTAGTTTACAGGATTCAATTCCACAATTCCTTGAGTTTCACATTTTGTCCCCCTCCCTCCTCTCCCCACCATGGTGGCATATAGTCAAGTATAGGATCTGTAAATACTTTCACATTATACATTAGTCAGGTTATAAAGATGGATTGTATCAGATAGAATGACAAATGGTAAAGAGGACATAAAATCAAACAAGAAAAGGAAAAAGATCAGGTATTTTGCTTCCATCTGGATATAAACTCAGTTCTTTCTAGTTCTTTCTCTGGATGCACATATTTCTCTCCATCATGAGTCTTTTGGGTTTGACTTATATCACTGCATTACTGAGAAGAGTCCAGTCTATCAAAGTTGGTCATCACACATAAGTTGTGTCTGTAATTGTGTACAAATTTCTCCTGGCTCTACTCCTCTCACTCAGCATCAGTTTGTATAAGCCTCTCCAGGTAAATATGAAGTCTATCTGCTCCTCATTTCTTATAGCACAATAGTATTCCCTAACATGCATATACCACAACTTGTTCAGCCATTCCTCAATTGATGGGCACCCTATTAATTTCCAATTCTTTGCCACCACAAAAAAAGCTGCTATAAACATTTTTGTACATATGGGTCTTCCTCCCACTTCTATGATCTCTTTGGGATATAACACTATGAGTGGTATTGCTGGGTCAAACGATATAAAATTATTTACAACCCTTTGGGCATAATTCCAGATTGCTCTCCAGAAAGGCTGGATCAGTTCACAACTCCACCAGCAATGCATTAGTGTTCCAATTTGCCCACATCCTCTCCAGAATTTGTCATTTTCCCGTTTTGTCATCTTAGCCAATCTGACTGGTGAGATGTGGTACCTCAGAGTTGTTTTGATTTACATTTCTCTAATCAATAGTGATTTAGAGCATTTCTTCACGTGCTTATAGATATTTTTAATTTCTTTCTCTGAAAATTGCCCATTCATATCCTTTGACCATTTATCAATTGGGGAATGACTTGTATTCTTATAAATTTGACTGAATTCTCTGTATATTTTAGAAATGAGTCCTTTGTCAGAGACATAAGGTTGTAAAGTTTCTTTCCCAATTTCCCACCTCCCTCTTAATCTTGGTTACATTGGCTTTGTTTGTACAGAAGCTTTTCAATTTCATGTAGTCAAAATTATCCGTTTTATATTTTATAATGTTCTCTAATTCTTGTTTAGTCATAAAGTCTTTCCCTCTCAATAAATCTAACAGGTAACTATTCCTTGTTTTCCGAGACTACTTACAATATCAATCGTTATACCTAGATCATGCACCCATTTAGACTTGATTTTGGTATATGGTGTTAGGTAATGTTCTATGCCCAGTTTCTGCCATACTATTTTCCAGTTTTCCCAGCAGTTTTTGTCAAATACTGAGTTCTTATCCCAAAAATTGGGGTCTTGGGGTTTATCAAACAATAGATTACTATAGTCATTGACTTCTGAATCTCATGTGCCTAATCTATTCCATTGATCCACTCCTCTATTCCTCAGCCAGTACCAAGTAGTTTTGAAGACTGCTTCTTTATAATACAGATTGAAATCTGGTATAGCTAGTCTACCTTCCCTAGCATTTCTTTTCATTAATTCCCTTGATATTCTGGACCATTCGTTCTTCCAAATGAATTTTGTTACCATTTTTTCTAGCTCTATGAAGTATTTTTTTGGTAAATTAACTGTTATGGCACTAAATATATAATTTAATTTAGGTAAAATTGTCATTTTTATTATATTAGCTCAACCCAGCCATGAGCAATTGATATTTTTCCAATTAGTTACATCTGACTTTATTTGTGTGAAAATTGTTTTGTAGTTGTGTTCATACAGGTCCTGGGTTTGTTTAGGCAGGTAGATTCCCAAATATTTTATAATGTCTACCAGAACTTTAAGTGGGATTTCTCTTTCTATCTCTTGCTGTTGAATTTCATTGGAAATATATAGGAATGAGGGAGCAGAGCCAAGATGGCGGAGTAGAAGCACAACCTTCTCGCAGCTCTGGCTTCCACCCTCCCCAATCCATGTAAAAAGGAGACTATAAAAAAAACTTTGGAGCTGCAGAACCCAAAAAATGACACAGAGAAGCTAACCTCCTGCTGAGGACAGCCTGGCAGGCTGGCAGGAATTGGCCAGCACAGCGCTCTGCCCCCTGACACAGCTTTAGCCCCAGGGTGGGCCTGACCAGCAGCCTGCCAAAGGGACTTCAGATCAGCAGCAGCTGGGGCCGTTTGCAGATTTATCAACACATAGACACAAAGGACAAAATGAGAGGTCAGTACAGATGGACTTTGGGACCAGTAAGTGGGAGTGCATGGCTTTTACCCCCAGGGTGAAAAGCTGCTGAGACTCCAGCACAGCCAGCCATCACCACCGGATTCAGCTCTTGTCCTGCAGAGTGTAGGGGGACCAAGCACTATTCTCAAGGGTAATCGCTCTTGCTTAAAACCTGCTTGGATCTGGATTGCAGTCTAGGGTGGAGGTTCTGGGGTGTGTGTCCAGCTTGCCATAGCGTGTGGAGACCTCAGAGAGGGCACCCATCTAATGCCTCTGGCAGCTGAGAAAACCCCAGCGTTTGGGACGAAAACTCCCCTGTCTGTTGGCAGAGAACTACTGTGGCAAAAAGCCCAAAAGTCAAGTAATTGAGTGGCAAAATGAGCAGGCAAAGGAAACGAAGCAGACAGAAGACTCCAACAATATACTCCTATTTTGGGGACAAAAAGAAGCAAAGCATGGAATAGAAGGAAAACAGTGAAGTCAGAACTTCTGCACCAAAAGCTTCAAAGGAAAATAGAGGCTGGTTACAGGCCATTAAGGACCTTAAGAAAGATTTTGAAAACCAAATAAGAGAAGTGGAGGAAAAATTGAGAAGAGAAATGAGAACAATGCAAGAAAATTATGAAATGAGAGTCAACAGCTTGACTGAGGAAAATAATACCTTAAAAAAAAAGACTGACTCAAATGGCAAAGGAGGCCCAAAAAGGCAATGAGGAGAAGAATGCCTTAAAAAGCCAAATTTGCATATGGAAAAACAATCTCAAAAGCTCAATGAGGAGAATCATTGCTTCAGAATTAGATTGGAGGAAATGGAAGCTAGTGACTTTATGAGAAATCAAGATGTTGTTAAACAGATCCAAACAAATGAAAGAATAGAAGGCAATGTGAAATATCTCATGGGAAAAACCACTGACCTGGAAAATAGATCCAGGAGAGATAATTTAAAAATTATTGGACTACCTGAAAGCCATGATCAAAGTAAGAACCTAGAAATCATCCTCTAGGAAGTTCTCAAAGAAAACTGCCCTGATATTTTAGTACCAGAAGGCAAAATAGAGGTTGAAACAATCCACCGATGACCTCCTGAAAAAGATCCCAAAAAGAAAACTCCTAGAAATATTATAGCCAGGTTCCGGAATTCCCAGATTAAGGAGAGAATATTACAAGCAGCCAGGAAGAAACAATTTGAATATTGTGGAGACACAATCAGGATAACCCAGGATCTGGCAGCTTCTACACTGAGGGATCGAAGGGCTTGGAATATTATATTCCAGAGGGCAAAGGAGCTGTGATTAAAACCAAGAATCACCTACCCAGCAAAACTGAGTATCATGTTTCAGGGGAAAATATGGTTATTCAGTGGAATAGAGGACTTTCAACCATTCTTGCTGAAAAAAACAGAGTTGAATAGAAAATTTGACATTCAGATAAAAGAAGCAAGAGAAGCATGAGAAGGTAAACAGGGAAAAGGAATCATAAGGAACTTATCAAAGTTGAACTATTAACATTCCTGCATGGAAAAACAATAATTGTAACTTATGAAACTTTTCTCAGTAGTTGAAGGGATTAGAAATATATATATATGTTTACATATGAAGGTATATGGGCATATGAATACATATGTGAATGTGTGTATATATGTTTACAGGTATACATAGATAGAGGGCACAGGACCAATTTAAGAGGAAGGAATGATACTTAAAAGGTGAAATTAAGAGGTGAGAGGAATATAGTGAGAGGAGATGGGGAGAGACACATTGGGGTAAACTATGTCAAACAGAAGAGGCAAAGGAAAATGGTTACAATGGAGGGGAAGAATAGGAAGGCAAAAGGGTATGGGTCAACCTTATTCCCATTTAATTTGGCTTGAGGAGGGAGTGAAATACACACTAAATAGGGTATCTCACACTCCAGGAGAATGGGGGCGGGGGGCGAAGGGATTGAGAGAGGTGATGATAGAAGGGAGGGTAGGCTGGGGGAGAGGGAAGTTGGAAGCACTCACTTTTGAAAATAGATGGGATCAAAGTAGAGAATAGAACAAGTGGGAGGTGGGATAGGAGGGAGGGAAATATAGTCAGTCTTTTACAATATATCTACATGTTATTGTTTTGCATTAGCCACACATGTGCAACCTATAGTGAACTGCATATCTTCCCAGTAAGGATGGGTGACAAGGAAGGAAGGGAATGAATCTGGAATAAAATCAAATATTCAAATATATATATTGCCCAATATTTGAATATTTAAATATATATAAATATATATATTCATATATATGTGTGTGTATGTATATGTGTGTGTGTATATATATACACATAGATATACATATATATATACTGTTATTAATACCATCTTACATGTAATTGGGAAATAAGATATACAGGCACTGAGGCATAGAGATCCACTGAAAAAGTAGAAAGGGATATGGGAGAAAATATGGGAGAGAACAGATTAAAGGAGGGGATATCCTGTGGGACTGCTATTTTGGGCAGTGGGTAGGGGAAAGACGGGGAGAAAATTTGTAACTCAAAATCTTGCAGAAATGCATGATGTAAATCAGAAGTTAATAAAGCATTTTAAAAAAGGAAATATATAGTAATACCAAGGATTTATGTGGGTTTATTTTATATCATGCAACTTTGCCAAATTTATTTATTGTCTCAAGTAGTTTTTTACTTGTTTCTCTAGGATTCTCTAAGTATATCATCATATCATCTGCAAAGAGTGATAGCTTGGTCTCTTCTTTGCCTAATTTGATTCCTTTGATTTCTTTTTCTTCTCTCATTGCTACTGCTAACATTTCTAGTACCAAATTGAACAAGAGGGTTGATAGTGGACACCCTTGTTTCACCCCTGATCTTATGGGAAATGCTTCTAGTTTCTCCCCATTACATATAATACTTGCTGATGGCTTTAAATAGATGCTACCTATTATTTTGAGGAAGGCTCCATTTATTCCTATACTTTCTAATGTTTTTAATAGGAATGGATGTTGTATTTTGTCAAAAGCCTTTTCTGCATCTATTGAGATGATAATGTGGTTTCTGCTAGGTTTATTGTTGATATGATCAATTCCTACCTGATCAAAGTGTATTATCCTTGAGATAAGTTGCTGTAATCTTTTTGCTAGTATTTTATTTAGAAATTTTGCATCTATATTCATGAGGGAGATTGGTCTATAATTTTTTTCTGTGTTTTATCTCTTCCTGATTTAGGTATCAGTACCATATTTGTGTCATAAAAAGAATTTGGTAGGACTCCACTAATTTTCCCAAAGAGTTTGTAGAGTACTGGAATCAATTTTTCTTTAAATGTTTGATATAATTCACTAGTAAATCCATCTGGCCCTGGAGATTTTTCCTAGGGAGTTGACTGATGGCTTATGCAGTTTATTTTTCTGAGATGGGGTTATTTAAGTAATTTACTTCCTCTTCAGTTAATATGGGCAACTTGTATTTTTGTAAATATTCATCCATTTTCCCTAAGATCATGAAATTTACATACATACAATTGGGAAAAATAATTCCTATTTATTGTTTTGATTTCCTCTTCATTGGAGGTAGATTCACCCTTTACATTTCTGATATTCATAATTTGGTTTTCTTCTTTCTTTTTTTATGATATTGACTAAGGATCTATCAATTTTATTGGTTTTTTCATAAAACCAGCTCTTAGTTTTATTTATTAATTCAATAGTTTTCTTGATTTCAATTTTATTAATCTCTCCTTTGGTTTTCAATATTTCTAAATTAGTATTTAATAGGGGATTTTGAATTTGTTCTTTTTCTAGGTTTTTCAGTTACATGCCCAATTCGTTGACCTACCTTCTCTCTAATTTAGTCATGTATTCACTCAGGGATATAAAACTTCCCCTAAGAACTGCCTTTAATGCATCCCACAGATTTTAGTATGTTGTCTCATTATTATCATTCTCTTGAATGAAATTACTGATTGTTTCTATAATTTCTTGTTTGACCCACTCATTCTTTAGGATTAAATTGTTTAATTTCCAATTAGGTTTTGGTCTGTCTTTCCATGGCCCTTTATTGCATATAATTTTTATTGCATCATGATCTGAGAAGGATGCATTGAATATTTCTGCCATGCTGTATAGAATTGTGAGGTTTTTATGACCTAGAATGTGGTCAGTTTTTGAATATGTGACATGAACCACTGAGAAGAAAGTATATTTCTTTTTATCCCCATTTAGTTTTCTCCAGAGATCTATCATACCTATACTCTCTAAAATTCTGTTCACCCCCTTAACTTCTTTCTTGTTTATTTTGAGGTTGGATTTATCAAGTTCAGAAAGGGGGAGATTAAGGTCTCCCTCTAGTTTGTTTTTGCTATGTATTTCTTCCTCTAATTCCTTTACCTTCTCCTCTAGCAATTTGGATGCTATACCACTTGGTGCATATATGTTAAGTTATGACATTGCTTCATTCTCTATGGTGCCTTTTAACAGGAAATAGTTTCCTTCCTTATCTCTTTTAATTAGGTCAATTTTTGCTTTTGCTTTATCTGAGATAAGGATTGCTACCCCTGCTTTT
>NW_027185809.1:46393884-46411229 GCF_028583685.1 Petaurus breviceps papuanus
CTTTTTTTTTTTCTTTAGCTGAGGCACGATATATTTTACTCCAGCCTTTTACCTTTACCCTGTGAGTATCCCTCTGGTTCAGATGTGTTTCTTGTAAATAGCACATTGTAGGATTATGATTTCTAATCCATTCTGCTATCCATCTCCACTTTATAGGAGAGTTCATTCCACTCACATTTACAGTTATGATTTTTATCTGTTTCTTTCTCTCCAATCTGATTCCCTCCCCTATTATGCTCATATTTTCCCCCCTACTCCCCCTTAATAGTTTTCCTTTTGACCACTGCCTCCCTCGGTATTCCCTTATCAGCCCCCCTCCCTTTCCCTCCCCTTTCCCCTTACTTCTTCCCACCCCACTATCTTCCCCCCCCCTTTGTAGCCCTTTCCCCCTCCTACTGCCTGTAGGATATTTTTATACTTAATGAAGTATGTTATTTCTTCTTCGCACCAAGAGTGACAGGAACAAATCTCATGCAAAGCTCCTCTCCCTCCCCTCTTTCCCTCTAAAATGATACTTTTTGCATTTCTTCTCCATAGAGTCCTGTGCTTAACTGGTTGTTATACCCTCTTTGCACCAGAACTGATGAGAGAAATGCTCATATGATTCTCATTTCCCTCCCTTCTTTTCCTCTGCTATATTGTTTTTATGCCTCTTTGTGTGGCATAATTTACCCTTTTCCACTTCATTCATTCCTCTTCTTCCATTGCAGTCCCTTTGTAGCCCTTAATAAGATTTTTTTAATCATCATTTTGTGTATTTTATACTTATACCCTCTTCTTGTCTATAACTAGTTTGCTCTTATCAAATAGCAGTGTGTGTGTGTGTGTGTGTGTGTGTGTGTGTTTTCCTTGTTTACCTTTCTACATTACTGTTGTGTCTCATAATTGGAGGTTGAATTTTCCATTGAGTTCTGGCTTTTTTATCAGGAAGGTCTGGAACTCTATTGTTGAATGACCATCTTTTTGCCTAGAAGAATATGCTCAGTCTTGCTGGGTATGTGATCTTTGGTTGTAACCCAAGCTCTTTTGCCTTCCGGAAAATTGTATTCCACTGCCTCTGATCTTTCAGTGTAGAGGCTGCCAAATCCTGTGCGATCCTCACTGTGGACCCTCGATATTTGAATTGTTTCTTTCTGGCTGCTTGAAGTATTTTCTATTTTATCTGGTAGTTCTGGAGTTTGGCCACAACATTTCGAGGACTTTTCAATTTGGGATCTCTTTCAGCAGGTGTCCGGTGGATTCTCTCGATTTCTATTTTACCATCAGGTTCTAGTATCTCAGGGCAATTTTCCTTAATGAGCTCTTACAGAATGTTGTCCAGGCTCATTTTTTCATCATGATTTTCTGGTAGACCTATAATTCTCAGATTATCTCTCCTGGGTCTGTTTTCCAGGTCAGTTATTTTTTTCTTTGAGGTATTTTACCTCTTTTTCTAATTTTTCATTCTTGTTGTTTTGTTTGACTAATTCTTGGGTCCTCATAGAGTAATTTGTTTCAATTTGGTTGATTCTAGTTTTTAGCAAATCATTTTCATTGGTTAATTTTTGGAGCTCCTTTTCCATATCATACACTTTTCTTTTTAGAGAGATGTTTTCTTCATTATAATTTTTTTTTCTAATTCTGCTATTTTGGTTTTGAGAGAATTGTTCATTTTGTCTTCTATCTCTCTCATTCGATTTTCAAAGTTCCTTTTGATCTCATCTAGGAAAGCTTTCTGTGCTTGGGACCTGTTCCCTGTTGATGTTTCAGCTGTGGGTGTGGAGTCCACATTGTCTCCCTCTGAGGTTGGTTCCTCCCTCTGAGGATAGTAGGACTCCAGAGTCTTTGTCTTTGTAGTCTGCTTTCTACCCATTTTGAGGCAGGGCCCTAGCCACACTCTTCCTCTAGGGATCCCAAGCCTTTACTGTAGAGGGTTTTGCCCTGGGGCAATAATTACTATGTTTTCAGGGTCCCAGGAGGTGGGTTGGATCAGGTGAGGTTCACTCTGTCATCCTGGTCTTTGGAGGTCCTGTTAGGGGCTCTTTTTTTTCTTTTTTTTAATCTCTGGGCTATGCAGTGGTAGCCCCAGGAGTATTTGCTGTCCAGGACAGGGGCCCCACATTTGATTCTTACCTGGCTCTTTCCAGTCCCAGCCCTTTGGTGATAGTCCTGGTAGTGGCCCTTGTGATTGGTGGGATGACTTGCCCTCCAAGTTGATCAGGCGCCTTCCGGGCCTGCCTCTGCCTATCTCTGATCTTTTAAGATAGAAGCTACTAGGTCCTGTGTGATCCTGACTGTAGTTCTGCGATATTTGAATAGTTTCTTTCTGGCTTCTTACAGAATTTTCTCCTTGACCTGATAATTCTGGAATCTGGCTACAATATTTCTTGGAGTTTTCAATTTGGGATCTCTTTCAGGACGTGTTCAGTGGATTCTTTTGATAACTACTTTAACCTCTGGTTCTAGGGCAGTTTTCCTTGATGATTTCCTGGAAGATATTGTCCAGATTCTTTTTTTCATCATGGTTTTCCAATAGAACAATAATTCTTAGATTCTCTCTCCTAGATCTCTTCTCCAGATCAGTTGTTAATCCAATGAGATATTTTACATTTTCTTCTAATTTTTCAATCTTTAGGGGTTTTTTTGACCAATTCTTGATGCCTCAAAGTCATTAGCTTTGTTTTGACTGATTCTAATTTTTAGCAAATTATTTTACTTGGTTAATTTTTGAAGTTCCTTTTGCATATGTTCAGATTTTAGTTTTAGAGATTTATCTTATCGAGTTAGATTTTTATTCTCCCCATTTCACAAATTTTACTTTTTAAGGAGTTATCTTCAATGATATGTATATATATATATATATATATATATATGTATATGTTTATATATATATATATATATATTTCCATTTTGGCAATTGTAATTTTAAAGAATTGATCTACTTATCTTCAACCTCTCTAATTTGGCTTTTAAAATCTTTCTTGATTTTAAAATTAAAAATTAAAATCATTCTTGGGTTCTTCAAAGAATGCTTTTTGGACTTCCTACCAGTTCATATTCCCTTTTAGGGTCTCAAATGTGGATGCAGATTGAATGCTGTCCTCTTCTGAATTTCTTCCTGCTCGCTATACTAGGATACAATCAACCTGATTCATGCTTCTTATGCTGGGAGCTAGCAGCCTGGTTATTGGCTTTGTGTGCTGTGACCCCTGGATGCCTAGACTGAGGCCAAGGCTAGGACTTTTGGCGTTTCCCTGGGGTTACACAGAAGCCCACAATGTGAGATGGTGGGGAGGGGCAATCTGACCACTTCAGGTTTCCAACTCTGTATCCCTGGGCTAGAGCTCAGGCAGGCTCAGTTGCTGGTGGCCAAGGCCATATTGTTGTCTGCAGGTTTCCCTGATGTGCTAAGGTACACCTCGGGTACTGGTGTTAACACTTACTGGCTCCACCCCCCTGGGGTTCAGGATCTCCTGCTGGTAGACTGAGATGGGGCTGGTTGAGATGCCTCCAATCCTTCACTTCAGCCTCGACACAGCCACAGCCACACCCTTCCTCTAGGACTACCAAGCCTGTTGCTGGTTCTATTATTTCAGAATTTTACACTGGGGCAATGTTCTCTGGTTTTTCAGGGTCAAAGAGGGAGGTTAGAGCAGCTAGCATTTACGTTGCCATCTTGGATCCCAGAAGTTAAGGTAGATGATTTTTAAACATCCAGGCTGTTAGGTTGATAGCCCCAGGGGTAGCTGCTGCCATGGGCCCATTTTTGTCTATTATCAAGCTGTGACAGATCCTTTGTCCTGCACTGAGAAGTCTGGGAATCTGCTAGACCAGGCTCACTCTGGCTCCACTGTTGTCTGTGGGTGGTCTTGGGTCTTTGCTGGTGCAGCCTGATAATGCAGCCCCTGTGCTCCCCACTCTGTGCACCTTTTGTCCAGCCCTACGTGCACAGTCTCCTGGACTGCAAATCTCCCACATTTTGTCTCCCAATGGATTCTGCCACTCCAAAAATCCATTTGGACTCAGTTTTTAGAGGTTACTGAGAGAATTCACTGAGGAGTTCAGGTGAAATCCTGTTTCCTGTTTTCACTCCATCATCTTGGCTCTGCCCACCTATATGATCTTTAGTATGCAGATCTAGTTTTATATATTTAGATATTATAACAATGCAGAATCAGAACCAATCTATTCCAGATTATCTTGTGTAATTCTTGTCCATGTTTTTTCACAAATTTGTCTCAGGGGCTTTTCTTAATATCTGCCTAATATCTTTTTTTTTTATCTTATGTTTCCTGGTGACATTTTGCTCCCATTCTTCAAAGTTCTCCATTTGTTATAATTTTCAGCCTGTTCAAACCTATCTTCTTGATTTCCCTCTCTATGATATTCAGTTTCCAGGATTAATAGACTATGTTTTATTGTTCTTCTTTGTATTTATGAGTCATTACCCTTTAATTCCCACCACCATTGTACTTTTCTTCTAACAGAAAAAAAAAACTTAAGCAAAACAAACCAACACAGCAATTTGATCTGACATTGTATGCCTTATTCCACAAACATAGTCTCCCACCTCTAGAATGAGATAACGACATTTCTGTTTTATTATCAGTTCTCTGGGACTAATACTGTTCCTTACAGTGCACCAGAGTCCACCTGTCTTTAAAGATATCTGTAATGTTACTGTAGTCATCTTTTAAATGGTTCTCTTGATTTTGATTTCTTTAACCCTGTCATAGTAATGAAATTTGAAGATCCCTTTGTATTGCCAAGCTAACAGGTACTTAGTACTTAAATTCAAATTAAGCCTCTGTAAAGAAACAAGGTATGAGCCCATGTTGCTGATGTAACAGGGAGGGGCTGAACAGGGAGAATCTAATACCATATACAAGGACAAGCCTCAGCTGGAAGAGACAGAATTTCTTGGGGTAAGCATCATGGAGGCAGAGCAGCTTCTGCCAAAGAGAAAGAGACAGAATTTCTCTCAGTGAGCATCTGGAGGCTGGGCTGCTACTGCTGGACTGAACTGAGAATTGAGAAGAGAAATGAGAATTGAGAACTGAGGCAATTTCTTGGAGCAAGCCGCATGGAGGCTGGATAAAGTGATTTTGATTTTGAGAAAGGAACTTGTGGTGGCAAAAGTTGAACTTGTAGTGCCAGAGCTGCCAAAGACTTCTGAGGGCCAGCTGGAGCTGCCAAGACTTTCAAGGACCATCTGGAGCTGCCAAAGACTTCCAAGGGCCAGCTGGAGCTACTGAAGACTGAGGGAGCATGACTGTGGTGCGGTACTTTGTACAAATGTTGTTGTGACTTTGTTAATGTGTATGGATGTTATTATGGCTTTTTAAGCCTTGTCTTCCCAGGAACAGAGACTGTGAGAGATTTGAGGTGGACTGGACTCTGTGAGCTTCAATATGGAGCAGGAACTGCACAGAGAGATGGACAAGGAACTGGGAGCTGTCTGCCTTTGAACTCAAGAGGCAATTGGTGAGATTTGGGCAGGAGCTGGAATCATGGAAGAGGAGTCATGGAAGCTGAGAGCCTGGCTCAAGTCAAGTTGAAATTGTCTGAGTAGTGACTGATGAAATAGGAACTTCATTGTACTCCATGGGTGGAGGAATTTGACTTTTGTACTTTGTGTCCCTTAATGATTGCATTACTAAATGATTGTACTTTGTTTAAAACTATGTGACCACTTTGTTAAAAACTATGTGGCCATTTTAGTGATAAGTTGTTGAGCTGTGACATGGTGAATGCTGTATTTTGATTTTCTGTGATAAGTTGTAACATTGTGAATGCTGTACCTTGATTTTCTGTGAATGTTTTGTCTTAGTTTGTTACTGAAAAATGGAGTTAACTATACTGTGTAATAAGAACCTTGAAAAGCTGTTCACATCAGCAGTCTTCTGGAAAGCTGCTCGTGCTTGGCTTTACAAACCTGTATTATTTCATACGTGATATTCCCTGATTCTCAAAATTACTCATATCACCTGTTTCTTATAATAATGTTGTATTGTAGTTTTTTTTTTTATCAATATTCACTCAGTCATTCCACAATCAATAGGCACTCATTTTGTTTCCTTTGAGTTGTTGTTGTTGATGTTGTCATGGTTTGGGGTTTTTGCTACTACAAATGTATTATTTATCATATATAGTATCTTTCTTTTTGTCATTGACCTTTTCTGGGAATATGTCCATGAGTAGAATCAGTAGGTCAAAGTGTAATAATAGAATAGGATTTTTTTTTCCACATTTTTCCAAATTATTTTTGAGTCACAACAATTTATTATATCTGTCTTCCTATAGTCACTCCAAAATTGGTTGCTTCCATTTTAATTATCCTTTCGATTTAATGAATGTGAAACAAAATCTCAGGCATCTTTAAATTTGCATTGTTCTTATCATTAGTAATTTTGAGTATTTTCATAGGTTACTAATCATTTGTCTTTCTTACTTTGATAATTATCTGTTGCTATCCTTGTGTCATTTATCTACTAGGATATATGGTTTAAATTGAAATTACTTAGAAGGATGATGGAAGAAAAGACTGTGATTCAACTAGAGCTATGACTGTAGCAGGACAACCTGGGTTGTGCTCCTGGGGAAGTATTTTCAATGAGATATTTCACACTGTCTCCTATTTTTTGCTCATTCTTTTGGCTTTTTTTTATTGTTTCTTTATTTCTAATAAAGTTATTAGCTTCTATTTGTTCAATTCTATTTTCTAAGGAATAATT
The DNA here is from genome assembly GCF_028583685.1 of Petaurus breviceps papuanus. NCBI lineage: Eukaryota > Metazoa > Chordata > Mammalia > Diprotodontia > Petauridae > Petaurus > Petaurus breviceps. The sequence goes on from NW_027185809.1 coordinate 46,400,598, forward strand.
TTCTTCAATGAGCTTTTGTACCTTCTTTTCCATTTGGCCAATTCTAATATTCTTAACAGCTGCTATGGGTATTGCATTAGCAATATAAGTATCCAGCATTTCTTTGTTTTTCATTCCCTTTGTGACCTGTTACCACCTGTGGCTCACTATCAAGACAAAATTTTCATTTTGATATAACCACTGAAAATAACTCACCCTCAATTTTTTTTAATTAATGAATTTATTGTTATTTTATAACATTCATCTTCACAAGATTTTGAATTTCAAATTTTCTCCTGATATCTACACTTCACCCCACCCCAAGATGGCATACATTCTTATTATCCTTTCCCCCAGTCTGCCCTCCCTTCTATCATGCCTCCTCCCTGTGTCCTTTCCCCAAACTTTCTTATAGGGAAAGATAGCTTTCTAAACCTTATTGCCTGTATATCGTATTTCCTAGTTGCATGTAAAAACAATTTTTAATGTTTGTTTTTAAGACTTTGAGTTCCAGATTCTCTCCCTTCTTCCCTCCCCAGCCACCCTCATTGATAAGGCAAGCAATTCAATATAGGTTTTACATGTGTAGTTATGCAAAACACTACCATATGATATCCTGTCCCCCACTTACTCTATATTCTCCTTTGACCCTATCCATTTTCAAAAGTGCTTGTTTCTGACTACTCCTTCCCCCAAAATGACCTCCCTTCTATCATCCCCCCTCTTTATTCCCTACCCCTTATTTTCCTGTAGGGTAGGAGTGTGCATGTTATTACTGCCTTAAGCCAAATCCAATGAGAGTAAAGTTCACTCATTCCTTCTCACCTCCCCCTTCTTCCACTCCATTGTGAAATCTTTTTCTTGCTTCTTTTGAGATAATTTACCCCATACTTTCTCTCCCTTTCCCCTTCTCCCAATATTTATTATTTTTAAATTTTATTTAAAAAAAAACCTTAATTTTATTTTTTAGATATTATCCCTTCATATTCAACTCACCCTGTGTCATCCATCCATCTATCTATCTATCTATCTATCTATCTATCTATCTATCTATCTATCTATCTATCTATCTACCTATCTATCTATCTATCATCTCTCTATCTATCATCTATCTATGTATATGTGTGTATACAAACATATATATGTATATGAATGTGTATACATATAAATATATATGTGTATATGTGTATATTGTGTTATCCTGATTGTATTTCCACAATATTTGAATTGTTTCTTTCTGCTTGTAATATTTTCTCTTTGACCTGGGAACTTTGGAATTTGACTACAATATTCCTAGGAGCTCTCCTTTTGGGATCTCTTTCAAGAGGTGATCAGTGGATTCTTTCCATTTCTATTTTATCCTCTGGTTCCAAGAATATCAGGGCAGTTTTATTTGATAATTTCTTGAAAGATGATGTCTAGGATCTTGTTTTGATCATGGCTTTCAGGTATTAAACATATTTAGTTATTTCTCTTGTATCTATTTTCCAGGTCAGTGGTTTTTCAAATAAGGAATTTTACATTGTCTTCTAGTTTTTTATTCTTTTGGTTCTCTTATAATTTCTTGATTTCTCATGAAGTCATTAACTTTCATTTGCTCCATTCTAATTTTGAAGGAATTATTTTCTTCAGTGAGTTTTTGGAGCTTTTTTTCCATTTGGCCATCACTGCCTTTTAAGTCATTTTTCTCCTCATTGGCTTTTTTGGCATTTGTGACCATTTGGATTAGTCTGTTTTTAAGGTGTTATTTTTAGGTTCTCCTTTAGCATGCTGCTGAATTGTTTTTTCATAATTTTCTTGCATTGCTGTCATTTTTCTTCCCAACTTTTCCTCTACTTCTCTTACTTGATTTTCAAATTTCTTTTTGAGTTCTTCCATGGCCTGTAAACAATTCATATTTTTCTTGGAGACTTTGGATGTGGGAGCTTTGACTTTGTTGTCTTTTTCTGGTTGTATGTTTTGATCTTCTCTGTCACCAATGTAAGATTCTATAGTCTGAGTTTTTTTAAGCTGTTTTCTTATCTTCCCAGTCAAATATTTGACTGTTTAACTCTTTGTCAAGGTAGTACTCTGCTTCAAGTGGGGTTGAGATTGGGGTGTGTGTGTGTGTGTGTGTGTGTGTGTGTATGTGTGTGTGTGTGTGTGTGTGTGTGTGTGTGTGTGATGGAATCCTAATGAGGCTGCTCCCAGACCTAATATTCTAACTTCATTATAGGCCTGGTACCATTGAACAGCTGGCCTACTGTGCCAACCTAGACCCCCACCAATGTCTCAACTTCTTCATATATGACTCACTGCTCACTGGAACCACAGGAGTGTCCCTGAAATCTTAGTTCCTACAGAAATAGCAGGTGTGTCCATGTGATGGGAACCCAGCTACTTCCTCTACCTAGTCACTGCCCCCAGACCCATTTCCACAGAAACAGGTATGTTTTTGTACTCAACCACAATTACATTATCCATCTAATCCAAGACAGGACCACAATGCCTAACTATCTATCTTGACCAGATAGGACCACACACAACCAAAATATTTAACTACCAAACCATAGATGGTATCCCTCCTCCATTATCTAATCCCTTAACAAATCCCTCCTGCCTCTTTAATATTAATAATATTCATATATTATATGTAAATTTTGATTATCCATCTTGCTTTCTCTGAAACTGCTGATTCTTCTTGGAACTTAGCCCACTTCATGAGAGGCATCAATCTCAATACATGCCTATACTTGGATTAGAGGTGGTCTAACTCTGAATTCTTTGAGATGGTTCCACCACAACACATTATGAAACCCTAACAGTTTTTGGGTGGGCAGAGCTCCCATCACAACAGTTTTTGGCATCCCTGGGTTAAAACCACAACATATGTACTGTCCCAGGATTCAGGGTTTTTGTATCAGCAGCTAGATTCCCCCACTGTCTGTGGGGCCAGAGCTCTGGAAGAAGCTGCTGCTGCTATTGCTGCTGCTGCCCATAGCCACCAATGAGCCTGCTGCTGCTACCATGACTACCTCTGTCATCCTGGAGCAGCCAGTCCCTAGTCAGATCACAATCTTCATTAACACAGGTCCCCAAGAGTTTTCCCATTGACCTTCTATGCTGTCTTTGGCAGTTGTGGGTTGAGAAGCCTGAAAACAGCCACATCTTCCAGTGATCCAGTCCCATGAGGCCTTCTCTGGCCCTGTCTGTGCTGGCGTGGCCCACACCACACTGCACTCTGATCCCGGCTTGGTGCTATAGACCCTTCTTGTTGGCCTTGAAGGCTGTCTTGAGCTAGAGATGTGTGTTCACTCTATCATTTTGTGGGTTTTATAGCTGTAGAATCTGTTTAGTCATTTTCCAGGTATGTGGAGGACTTTGGGGAAGATTTCAAGCAAGTCCTTGCTATTACTCTACCATCTTGGCTCCACCCTCCACACCCCCATCTTCTTTACCCATGCCTTTTAACTCCATTCTATGATCATATGAAGGCAATCCTCCTCTGGTCAATCTATACTATGGGCAAAATTAGTCAACTTCTTCAGAATGTATCATGAAACAAATAGAACCCCCCCCCTTTCCTTTGGACAAGAAATCTTATGGGATTCCATCAATAAAGCTACATGAATTTATTTAGTTTCATCAAGGTATAGGGAAAATTTAGCTTTGCCTAATCCAGTGTCTTTCATCTTTTGTCAACAAACATTTATTAAGTGTTTACTATGTTCCAGGCACTGTGCTAAGTGATGGGAATACAAATACAAGTATAAAGAAAAACAAACCCTCCCTAAAGAAGGGGAAGAGTGGGGATGAGGGGGAATGAAGGTATGTGCATGCAAATATGATAGGGAAAGTCCTGTAGCATTATATCAGCCAAGAAAAGAAGCAAAACACGGTTAACCTGACCAAACACCGCCCCCCCCCACTTAAACTTTGGCTTATGGGAGGAAACAGTCAGTCAGAGGGAGAAGCAAGAGAAGAGAGTACTTCCAACATTAGAATTAGACCAGGGGTAGAGTGAACTTTGAAGATGAAGAGGTTTCTATGGCATAGTAGAGAAAGTTCCAGTAGGGATGATTACAAGTACAAACTGGACAGGAATAGTCTATTCTATGACTTTGTAAGGAGGGAGGGAGAAGGGTTAGAAAGGATAATACATCATCTAGTTCTTGTTCAATATTGATATTTTCAATGAGATAAAGGCCATTTTTCTTCTTGCCTCATATATCAAACAGTGCCCTGTTATTATGGCTCAGTATCTGCCCATTAACCACAATTTACAGCAAAGTGGACAATTAGCAACTAATTATGAGAAGTTTGATCAATATATTTTATAACCAGTTTATAGACTGAGATGAACCATCTGATTTACATATGCATTTGAACAGCAAGTCAGAAGGCAATAGCAATTCAGATTCAGATTAGAAGTTTCCAGGTGAAGGCCTCCATTAATCTTATGCCTACAGTAATTTATTATCCTAAATAATCTATTTAGTAATGATAGTTTTCATATGAGCATTCCCCCACCTCTTGCACCTCCTTAATTATTTGACATCTGGGGCACCGTGAAAAGACAAGAGTTGTGAAACCATTAGATACAAAATGCCCTCATAATGTGCCATGTCCAACACTATTTCCTAATATCACTTGTAATATTTCTAACTCAATCCCTAAGAGGTAGCATGACATAGTGGCTATAGGGTCAGGCTTGGAATCATGAAAACTTGGGCTCAGGGCCTGTCTCTGGCACATAATATCTATGTGACCACAGATGCATCATTTAATTTCTCAGTGCTGAGTCTAGGCAGCTCTCTCATTCTAAAAGTTACAAGAGTTGGAAAATTTGTCCATACCATGACATCCCAGGCATACTCCACACTGATGAAATTACAAGGCAGTAGCAAACTTGCCCATTCAATACCTCAAATACAACTCATTGTTGAGGATTCCACCTGTAACATCATTTGCTGGTCATCTAATATGTTGATAATCTGGTTACATGGTGAACTAAGGCAGCATAGTACACTGGGAAATAATTTCAGAATCCATGGTTGTTGTTTAGTTGTTTTCAGTCATGTCCAACTCTCCGTGACCCAATTTAGGGTTTTCTTGATAAAGATGTGGAGTGGTTTGCCATTTCCTTCTCTAACTCATTTGACAGATAAGGAGATGAAATAAACAAGACTGAGTGACTTGCCCATAAGTATCTGAGGTCAGATTTGAACTCAGGTAGATGATTTTCCCTGACGTTAGACACGGTGCTCTATCCACTGAGTTATGTAGCTGCTTTTGGAATCAATGGACTTTGGTTTGAATTCCAGGTCTGCCAGTTACTACTTGGCGAACCTTGGGCAAGTCATTTCATATCTCTGAACCTAATTTTCGTAAGTTGCAAAATAAGGAGGTTAAATGATTCCTAATGCTCCCTTTTCACCTCTAACTATGATCTGATAAGCAGCAGCATTCAGTTCTCTGGGCTGCAAATGTACTTGTTGCCCTATTTATTATACTGTTACACATAATATTTTCCATCAAACATCACCTGAGGAATTATTCACAGAATGACATTAGGCATCATTTGCCTGTTTAGTTGCACAAACAGGGGGCCAGACATACAAAATTCTATTTTTGCTTTTCAATAGATAATAATAGCTAACAGCTAGAATTTGTATAGTGCTCTAAGGTTTGAAAAGTTATTTTTTAAGTTATCTCAATTAAGATGGATACAAGTGGGGGATAATGAATAAAGAAATGAGGGTGAAAACAAGGAATAAACTATTAAAATGAAAATTCGGTATGGGAAGATGAGTATAGGACTGAGAAATCTAGTTGCAGAGTGAGCTGTATGCTCAGTGAATTTCTTGCAGAAACGAAGGCCTTGCACCTGATTCCATTTTTCTGCCTCTTGAAATAAGAACTCCAGATCTTGGATAAAAGGCTAGACTTGGAGGAAAGGGGTCATCCACCTGAAAGAAGCAATATGAAAAGGCCAACAGATACACATTGCTGAGAGAGGAGGATGACTGTCCAGTGTATGCAGATTTTAAAAGCCCCTTTTATCTATCTATACCTGAGAAGACTTTTCAGTCAGCTCCAGAAGCCGCCTGGATGTATTTACCTAGGTAACAGGTGGACAAAATTAGGCATCAGTCACAGGATGTCACCGCATATTAAGTTTTCAATATGCTCTCATTTAGCAAGCCTGTTGCAATGGGGGTATGAAACATGCACATTTTGGTCTGTCTCCCATTACACTGATAATAAAACCATCACTGCAATTTAAAAAAAAAGAAGAAAAAAACTTAAAAACTAAAGTTCAAGATTTTTGTGAGGCATTCATCCTCTTGCAAAAGATCTTTGTGCTCAACAAGATTTCACTTAAAGAAGAGATTAAGCCATATGCTGTATTAGTCATTGATATTGTAATTTGCATATGCCCGTCTCATGTAAAGAAAAATCAGTAGAGTAGGTGGTACTTACTAATTCAATGGAAAGGCAGATGGATAGCCAAATGATGTAGAGTTTCTCAATATAACCTTAAAAATATCCATTTTGATAGTGTTAGTTTACTTCCCTTTATCATCTTTCCCTACTTGCCAGTTCTCTCCCTCTATGTATGTACCTCCCCTGAAATTTGTCTAGGTCAGAGTCAGGAAATATCAGTCTACCTCAGGAGTTGCTTATCAATAAAGGCACCCAGGCCCAAGTTGGATAACTATTTGTAGTAGGAGACCATGCTTCGGATATAGTTTAGACTAAAGAGCCACTGAATTGCTGTCAACCCTAGGATGCTAAGAATCCTTGTTTCTCAGATACATGAATCCTCAAAAGCATGGCTACTTCAAGAGTAGAGAAATGTGATGCAGTTACATATTTCCTTATCCAGATACAAGACTATTCAAAGTACTAAAAAATGCCAGAAAAGGTATACTGCACCACCATGAAAAGATGGGAATTGTGAACTCATTACAAAATAAATGAATAAAGTTTGATATCAGACAATTTCAACTCAGTGAGTATTTATCAGAATATATTTTATGTTGAACAGAAAACAATAGACAGTACCCAGTTCACCAAAAAGCTTGGAATGCTAAAAAGTCAGATTTTTTTCTGATGCATAGACTCATAGCCAGTCCAGCATGAATTAACAAAAACAAGGTTCCTTCTTCTTTAGAGAAAACAACCTTAAGTTCAATGGGATTTTTAGTATTTGAATACCACAAAGAATAATGTGTATCTGTGTGTATGTGCATGTGTGTGTATTTATGTGTATGTGTGTTTGTTCATTTATGACAGTTGATTACACCAATGAATTCTCCAGGCTGGCTATCTCAGATTTCATCCTGAGAGGCAAACCCTTGTAAAAGAGCTCACAGTCCCTGCTACCACCACCACCAAATGCCAACCAATTGCCACTGGCAGGGTAGGAAAGCAAGACTAGCTGAAGCAACAAAATACCCTGAGGAGAAATGATTATGATATGTGCCACTAACTGACAGGTCCCTGACACCTACAACACCTCCAGATCCCCAGCTCTACTTATATCATGGACCCTGAAGCCATAGTTCAAGAAACAACCCGTATGGTAAGTACATGGCCTGCCAAAGGATTTGGGGTAGCTAGTGCATGACCCATGCAACCAACAATTGTCAATCTGTTTCTAGTCTAATTTATTTGTGACCCCAAAGGAGCTTAGCTTATTTTAATTTTGGCCCCTACCTACTGCCAAGTTGTACAAGTCTGCCATAGAAGATATAACATGATGTAATGTAATGCCAAAAGAAGGCAACTTCCCAGGTTCAAAATACCAGCATAGGTGCTCTCTATTTTATTCAGTGACCAACCAAGAACAGAGAAGATTAAAACATGACATCATTCAAAATACAGAATTTACTAAGTGTGATTAAATAATCTCCAAGTACTACCCCACCCCAGGATCTTCCAATCATTCAATCAATTACAAAGTCTCCGTTCTAAATATTTCTCCACCCCTAGGCTATACCTTAATTAAGTCCACCACAAAGCCCCTCTTCTCAAATGGAGATTAGTTTCCAAACATAAGGTCAAAAGTTCCCCACCCCTGGATCACAATTGAATCTACCCCAGAGTTACATCAAGTTTAAACACAGCACTTAATACCCAAATGGAGGTCTTTTCTTCATCTTGACACGAGGCAAGTTCTCAGCAATCTTAGTTCCTGGGGAGACAAGGCTTAGCAAGGCCATAAGATACATTGCCAGTCCCTTCATGAATTTATCCTCTGTCTGTAGAACAGTCCTAGAACCCCTGAACACATTAGCAAAGCCCTCTCCCAGGATTTCTGTAAACATACAACAAGAAAATCCTTCTTCAGGGCTTCTGAACCAACAGAAAGGCTCCCAGACCCCTGCAACAACAGCACTGTCCTTCACCAGTGGACAGTATTCACTCTGTCTGCAGGACAGTCTCCAGACCCCTGCAACAACAGTACTGTCCCTCACCAGTGGACAGTATTCACTCTCTGTCTGCAGGACAGTCTCAGGGCTTCTTAGCGAACAGCCAGGTTCCAGGACTTCTTCAACAAAAGGACTGTCTTTCACCAGTGGACAAATCTGGCAAAACAACATCAAAACAGACAGACAAAGTACCAGCAAAACAGCCATGTCTCCTCAGTCCTTGGCAGCTCAGGGGGCAGGTCTCAAAAGTCCAGGGCAATTCAAAGCGGCCACCAGCAATTCTCTTAGTCTCTCTCCCTCCACGAGGTGCTGCTTCCAAAAAAGATCTTCCACCTCTCTCTTGTGTCTCTCCAAATCTACATCACCAGCTCCTCCCAGTTCAGGACTTTCTTTTCACATCAACAAGCCCATCCCACCGGTGGGATTAACAAACTCTGGGTTTTAACACAATCAATTTGAAAACCAAGCCAATACAGGGGAATCTTTAATTGCCATTACTATCACACATGACAACTTTCACTGCAGGTACTGCAACCCTGCTTGCTCAGTAACCACAGCTACTGAAGAGCTAAAAAAAGAAGTTTCTTTCTACCATAGTTTTCCATATCTTACCTTCCTTCCCCAGGAAACTTATCACTGGGAAATCTCATTATCCTGCAAGGTTGTATCTGCCTAGAAATCATATCTCATTAGTTCCCTCTGCCCCTTTGATTGAACCCTCTGACTTAAGAGCATGGCCATATGTTCCAGGACTTCTATTTAAGTAGGAAGCTCACTATAGTCTTCTTCCCATTTCCCGCCAGCTACACTGCTTTGGGAATTCTTTGGATCTCTGTCATGCCACTGTCACAAACGGATACCTTCCCCACCAACATTTTTCAATTCTTGTTTTTTGTGTTAAGTTTAAATTCTAAGTTCCTGGAGAGTAGTAACTGTCTTTGTTTTGATTTGCATTTGTATCCCTAGTGCTTAGCACAGTTCCTGATACATAATGGGAAATGAGTTTCCTGGGGGAAGAAGGTATAATGAAGAGTTCCAAAAAAGTCCAAAAGTGGTATAACTGGCATGAAATGGGGAGAAGACTGGTGAGTCACCTTCTTTTTGATTTGACTTGGTAAAGTCAAATGGCTCAACATCAGAGACTAATATGACTTTGTTAATGGAAAAGACATTAAATAGAATGAATTACCATCTATTTTGCCACTGTAACCTAAGGAACACCTGGGGGTTTTCCACCATCTGCCTTGAGGCTGCAACCTCCCATTAGGACATATGCTACTTGATGGAAGGGTTGATCTTGCTTTTCTGTTGGTATCATCAGCACTTGGCACAACAAATTGCAAATAATAAATAATAAATGTTTTAAATTAATTAATTAACCTCATCCAGTGCAATTGTTTCTGCATCTGGATTCTCTGGAGGAAGGTTATATGAGAAGGAATGGGAGGAAAGAGGACTTGAGATGAATAAGGAGAGAGCTCCAAATTTGGAAGAAATTCAGCACAATTTGGTCCACAGTATACCTACGACTAGAAAGAAAAATAAATTCAGGTCAGGAGGATATTATAGAATTAAGGAAAATCAATAAGGACTAGATAGTAGGACCTGAAAGGGTAGACTCTTAAGAACTATAAAAAATCAGTTGGCAAGACGAGTCAAGGTAAGTAAAAAAAAGATGAGTGGAACAATTAAAGAGTTAAGCAAATTTATAGACTGAATTGGTAGGTGGGGACATGGATTGGATATTGGTACAAGGTTAAAGGGAAAGTGACAGTAACTACCAAATTGTTGTTGAGGCAGAGAAAAGGAGGCTGAGTTGGATTATTAAGTTTTTAAAAGGTGGCAATTTACTACAAAAAGTCTTGACCAAGTGCTTAGGGTTGAGATATTAGCATCCAATTATTCACTCAATCAGTACATATGTATTAAGAACCTACTATGTGCCAGCCACTATGCTAAGCACTGGGGATACAAAGAGGCAAAAGATACTTCCTGCTTTCATCCACAAAGACTTCAAAGAAATAAGGCTATAAGTCTCATTCTTTAGGGAAAAAAAGGAGAACTGTGAAATAACTGGCAAGGAATACTTATATATCAGCTATACTGGAGGGACTATTATCTGTTTTCCAAGGTTGGGCTGATTTCTCTCAAAAAAGCAAAGATGAAAGGAGTTGAAGAACACTTCTTCACACTCCAGGGGTTTCCTAAAGAAAACAAAAGTGAGACTTCAGTTGGA
>NW_027185809.1:46411329-46495977 GCF_028583685.1 Petaurus breviceps papuanus
GGGGGGGGTGGTGGGAATCTGAGGTATAGGAGGAAAGACCGGAAACTTGTCAGGATGTAAGTGTTGCCCATAAGAAAAAAAAATGTAGGGGAGTGAGGAGGTATAATTAGAGTTTTAAAAAAGACTTGAGTCACTTGTAGAAAATGGGATAGCTGAATGCTCTAAGGAGGAAATAACTTCTCATTCTCTAAAATGAATGAATGAATGAAATATTAAAGCCACAGAAGCTAACAGGTGAGAGATCATGGAGTAATGGCAAAGAAAGAAGGTAAGCAATAGTTAGATAACTGTCTGCTCCAGAGTACTGAGATATCTGTTTGCCCACCTGATTACCATAAAGTGGTCTGTTGTCATCCTAGGGCATGTATTCAAGACATAAGTGAGAACTTCCCAAGATTCATAAAAATATATGAAAAGTAGTCACTTCTGATGGTTCGCATGGGCACAAATCACAATGATAGAAGGAACCTAAAAAGTATTGACAACAATTATGAAGTCTTTGAAAATATACACTGGGACAAAGGTTATATGTTCCTCACTTTCCTATTAAAGGCAAGGGATGAAAAAGAAGAAAAATTAATTTGGGAAGCAAGCAGCTGGCTAAAAAGATGTTATCTGAGAATGGAATTTGTTTTTCTAGGTGATAACATATAATACAGAGCTCACAGATACCTGGCCAGAGATGGAGTATGCCTAACAGGCTAGTAAAAATGTGTTTTCAAGATTACTTGTAAATCTAATAAAAAATGTTTTAAGCTAAAAGGGATGGCAGAAAAAGAAGACTGAGTTAAGAGTTATTAATGCTTATTATATATCTAGTTCTCTCTTACTCTGCTACTCTTATTCTTGAAGCAAAAGTAAAGGTGAAAAAAGTCCATTTCCTATTTTCCTTTGTGACAAAGGTTTCCATGGTCTGACTTTTAAGCACTCCAAGCTTTTTGGCAAACTCAGGTTCAATCTAATGTTTTCTGTTGGACATGCAATACATTTTTGTGTGTTTTTTTTTTATTTATGTCAGTTGATTACAGAGATGAGTTCTAGTCCTTGCAACAAATAGTTTCATTCAGTATGTGTTAGTGTATATACATATATATGTACAGATATGTATACACATGTTTATGTACATATACACATATTTGTCATTTAGAGTTCATTATATACACACAAATACATGGCTTTTGCCAATATGGGAATACCCAGTATGGGAATTTTCTCCACTTTATGCATAGCCCATCACACTCATCCCATCTAAGATTTAGTAAACAAGTTTTAATATCACTTATGACACAGAGTGGTTAAGTGACTTGTAGCAAATACAGCTGTCATGTATCAGAGGCAGGATGGGAATATGGGAATATGATCTAACCCCAAATATTATGTCCACTAGAATCTACTTCTCTATATAGCCATAAATAAACTATCTTCACAGCTAAACTGGGCTTCTTTCTCTTTCCTTAACATATCTTGTGACTCCTTGTTACAAGATATGCCTTGTTCATGTCCTTTCCTTTACCAGGTAATTACTTTTTTATCTCTTCACCAAGGAAATCTTGTCCATCTTGAGGTCATAGATTATAGATCTTGAGCTGGAAGGGACCTAGTAGCCATCTAATCCAACCCCTTCATTTTATAGATGAGGAAATAGAAATCTGTGCATGGTCACACAAGCAGTAAGTCCCAGAGACAGAATTCAAACCCAGGGAATCTTATTCTAGAAACAGTGCACTGCCTAAATCCAGTTCATAAATTATCTTTTCCATGAAACTCTCCCAGATTAATTTATCCTTTCCTTCATTTTCCCCTTTTTTTGTCAGGGATTTTGCTACCTTAGCAAATAGCACCTTTGTTTGTTTGTCTTTACCTCTCTAAATCATTTTACGAGGCAGCATTATATATCATAGTTATTTACATTGGTATCTTTTTTTAAAAACATAAATAAGCACTGGAACAGCTTTTTAAAAAATGCAATAAGAAAGTAAACTCTTGAAAATGCACTTTTTGCCATAACAAAATTATAAGACTTATGTTTTTCCATTTGCTGAATGAGAAAGAAAATAACCTAAGTTCATGTTCATGCACTGATGCACTCTAAACATTGTTTTTTAGTTAGTGCTAAACAAGCCTTAATTTTCTATGACCCCTAGGCTGTCTACTTTCCAATTTGTACAAGTTGTGAGCTTTATCAAAAGGCCTCAGGACCACTTGGAGTCACTCAGCTAAACTCTGGCAAACTGTACTGAAGGTTCCTGCTCTGTAGATGGTGACTTTCTGCAGAGCTAGCAGTTCTGAAGGCCTATTAACCTGCCTACTATACTGGTTGGAGGTAATTTTGCACCAGTAATGGAAATGTTTATGAGGCATCTGCTATTCTTCTTAGAAATATACGTATTCTTCCTTTAGTAGTTGGAGATGTTTGATCTTCTTCAAAGAGCACTAGAGAAATGGTTTTTAGTTTGTTTCTTTGTTTTTTACCTCCTGACAGGCTTGTGAGTCAAGAACAATCTTTCTTTAAAACACTGGTGGACAATGCAAATATTTTTTTTCTTTCTTTCTAACATTTAAGGGGAAATTAAGTAGATTAAAAACTATTATTATTTTGGATTCCACTCTTTCTAATTTTATAATAATAGAAATAAGAGAATGACTTCAAGTATAACAACATACTACTTGTTTATCTTAGACTCAAATAATAAAACAAATATACATTAGGAAAAGAAAAAGAAACATGCTATAAAATTAAATATTTTAACTTAAATACAAAATAAGAAAAATGAAAAAGCATTGTCATGTGCACAGCAGAATGCAAGAGGGGATTTAAAATATACAGTAATAAATGTCCATTTTGAGAAAGCCTATATAATAAATACTATACCAAAAATAAATATATACTATACATTTGTTAAAGCTATCTTTTCTTTGCTTCCCTATGTGTGTGTGTGTGTGTGTACCACTTCTAAATGAAGGGCTTATAAAACAAAAACAAAACTGATTTGTTCAATATATCAACATATCTGTGGACTCATCAATGTAGGTATTCTCTCAAATAATGTATGAAAACTGACCTAAGCTAGCTGGGAGCAAAGTAAAGAATCTTAGCTCTGCAGTCAGAGGACCTCAGTTAAAATTCTGCCTCTATTTTTACTACCTGAGTGATTTCAGTGGGTTACAATATCCCTGAGTCTCAAGTTCTTCATTTGGAAAATGAGGGAGGTGGAAGTAGATGAACTCTGAGGTAGGTAACCTGCAACTCTACATCTACTCTGTGAACATGCAAGACAATAGTTGTTAAAGTGACTTGTAACTGCATGACACTATACAAAAATAAGAGTATCTTCCTAGGTCTTGAACAACCATTCCACTTGCCAATGCAGAAAGACCAGCAGAAAAAATTAAACTCTTCCAGTAGATTTTCATTAGCTAATTTTATACAATTCTGATCACTCCTTGACCCTTCATATCTGCTTGTCTGTACTGTCCTAGACTGAAAAAAAAAACCCCAATTATCATTCAGGACCTATTATTTTCATATGAAGGCATGACCACCTTCATATATTTTAACCATGATTTTTCATTTTGAAAATTAATCCTTATAGCTTTGAGCACTGCCAATTGTTCTAAGGATCTTAGGATAAATCTTAGGATTTATCCAACATATTGAAGATTTTCTCTTAGATTTTTGTTTGTTTTTTTGCTTTTTTGGAGGGGGAAGGCAGAGCAATTGGGGTTAAGTGATTTGCCCAAGGTCACATGGCTAGTAAGTGTTAAGTATCTGAGGTTGGATTTGAACTCAGGTCCTCCTGACTCCAGGGCCAGTGCTCTATTCACTTTGCCATCTAGCTGCCCCTTGTTTGCTTTTTAAATGTTCTGTGAGTGGCACTGCAACACTTAAACCATTTGTTTGCTATTGTCTACTCTCTGTACTAGACAGGTTTGCCTTTTCTGATTATGCATTTATTAGATGTTATATACTATACCACTGTTTTAATGTAATTCCTCATTTGTAACATGCTACATATATTTATACTTATCATATACCTTTCAAATTTTATTACATTCGGGGTTACCTGAACTTTTGAATCTTCAGAGATATAAGTATTCCATTCTTTTTTTTTTTTAAGCCATTGGGGTTAAGTAACTTGCTCAAGGTTACACAGCCAGTTATTTCTGGGTGTGGTGCTAAATATCTGAGCCCGGGATTCGATCTCCAGGTCATCCCAACACTGGAGCCAGTGCTCTTACTCTCTGTGTTACCTGGCCGCCTCTAAGTATTCCATTCTTAATAAAGATACATGCTACTCTGCAATTTATAAGAACCCAATAAATAAGACTACTGGGGGGGGGTTAAACTTTTGAAGTATCTTTTTAAGTCATCTTAAGCTATTTGAGGTCATCTATTCACATGTAATTGAAATCCTAGTTCTGAGTAGTTATTATCTATTCATTAACTCAAGTTCTGATGGGGACTTCTCAAAAACTCAGTATTTGTTGAGCCAATATAGCTCTTAAATGTTGTATATAATTGAAAACAAGAAAATCACCTTTATCTTCAACTGTTTTATAATTCACAATGACCTCCTTTGCATTTAGTTGAATTTAGCTAAATTTTTCTTGATTTGTAGATACTTATAAATGTAACTCTTCTTCCTGTCTTTTTTGTTGGTGCTAACAAAGATTACATTAAGAGTATTTTCCCCCGAATTTAAAATCTCTTAGATCAATGAAGATCTAACGTTACCTACTTCAACAATAGGATTGCTATCTTATCTTACTAGTCCTAAGTTTCTTTTGCTGGATCTTAATCCAGGTCATGTCTCCATTAACTATGGGTTTCACACAAGGGTCTATCCTGGGTCCTTTTCTCTTTTCTCCATATAATATTTCACTTAGTGCTCTCATCATCTCCCATGTATTTGATCATCATCCCTATGCCAATGATTCTCAAATTAACTTTTCTAGCCTTAACATCTCTGTGGGACCAGCCTCACATTTAAAACTACCAATTGGACATCTTAAGCCAAATATTTTCCATGGGCATTTAAAGTCATCACATTCAAAACAGAATGTATTATTTTTCTCTCCACATCATCTTTACTTCCTATTTTCCTTAACATTGTCAAGGGTACTACCATCTTTCTAGTCACCTAGGCTTACAACTTTGGTGACAGTCTCAACTCCTTAGTCTTTGAAATTCTCTTCACCTCATCCAATCTGTCACCAAGTCCTTTTGATTTTATCTCTGTGACATCTCTTATACATTGCCCCCTTCTATCCTCTGACACTGACACCAATCTGGTTTAAACATTCATAAACTCATACTTGGACTGTTGCAATAGCCCGAGAGTTGGTCTCCCTGCTATAAGTCTCTTCCTGTTTCAGTTCATCCTCCAATCAGCTACTAAAGCAATTTTCCTAAAATACACATCTGACCATTTTACCTCTACTCAATCAATTCCAAAGGCTCCCTATCATCTTCAGAATCAAATATAATAGGTTTCTTTTTGGCATTCAAAGTACTGTATCACACACACACACACACACACCTTTCTAGTTTTCTTATATATTACACCAACAACCTACTGGTCCCATCCACATATGTACTATTTTCATATTAGACATATTGCAAAAGAAAACACACAAAAAAGTAAGAAAAATTAAAATGTAAAAAAAAGTACACTTCAATCTGCATTCAGAGTTCATCAGTCCTCTCTCTGGAAGCAGATAACATTTTTCATCATAAAACCTCTAGAATTGTATTGGATAATTGTATTGATCAGGGTGACTAAAGTCTTTCATAGTCCATTATCATTAAAACATTGCAGTCACTGTATATAATGTTCTCCTGGTCCTGCTCATTTCACTTTGCACTAGTTCATATAAGCATTCCCAGGGTTTTTTGTTTGTTTGTTTCTTTTGTTATATTTTGTTTTCCTGAAATCATCCTGCTAGTCATTTCTTATAGCTAGTAGTATTCCATCACAATCCTATAGCATAACTTGTTCAGTCAATCCCTACTTAATGTGCATCCCCTCAATTTCCAATTCTTTGACACCACAAAAAATAAACTGCTATAAATATGGTTGTACATATGGATCCTTTTCCTTTTTCTTTGTTCTCTTTGGGATATGATCCTAGCAGTGGTATTAATAGGTCAAAGAGTATACACAGTTATATAACACTTTCAGCATAGTTCTAAATTTTTCTCCAGAATGATTGAATCAGTTCACAACTCAATCAACAAGGTATTAGTGTATCCGTTTTTCTACATTCCTCCAGCATTTGTCACTTACCTTTTTGGTCATATTAGCCAGTAGGTATGAGGTGATATCTCAAAGTTGTTTTAATTAGCATTTTGGTAATTATTAGTTATTTATATCTTCTCATATAACTATTAATAGCTTTAATTTCTTCTTCTGAAAACATATCCCTATCAACTGAGGAATGGCTCATACATTTTGTGTTTAAAATTTGGCTCAATTCCATATGTATTTGTGAAATGAGATCATGTTCAGAGACTTGCTGTGATTCCCCCTGCACTTTTCTGTTTTCCTTTTAATTTTCGCTGTATTTGGTTTTGTCTATGCAAAATTTTTTTAATTTAATGTAATCAAAATTATTCATTTTACCTCCTGTGGCCCTTTCTCTACCTTATTTAGTCATAAACTCTTCCCTTATCCATAGATCTGACAGATAATTTTTCCCATGTTCCTCTAATTTGTGTATGATATTATCCTTTAGGTATAAATCATGTATTCATTTTGACCTTATCTTGGTATATGGTGTGAAATATAGGTCTATGCCTAGTTTCTGTCAGACTGCTTTCTGCTTTTCCCATTAGTTTTGGCTAAATAGTGAACCCTCACCTCAAACATTTTCATTTTTAGGTGTTGGGTTTTTTTTTTAGTATTAGGTTAATGTGATCATTTACTTTTGTATATTGTGTACATAACCTATTCCATTAGTCAACCACTCTATTTCTTATCCAACACAAGATTGTTTTGATGGCTACTTCTTTGTTTGACATCTGGTACAGCTTCATAAGCAAATCATTATATCACTATAACCCATCCTCTCCACCCTAATTCAGTGTAAGGTCCTTGAGTACAGCATGTGTTTAATTTTTCATTTGTATGCCTAACACAATGGTTGATATCTTCCAAGTAGTTAAAGTAATATAAATAAGTTCAACATGTAAATGCTTGTTAAATGTGTGAGTAATTCTTCTTTCCATCTACAAATGAATAACATAACCCAGCAAAAAAAAATTTTTTATTCTCCTTTCCTCTCTAACTTAGACATTTATTTTACCACAGCCATATTAATTACTTTGTATTCCACTTACTATTCCAACCAATAGGATTTGCCTTTTGTATAGTCTCTACAAAGGCCATATCTTTGTTTTTCAACATGCCCCTGGCTGCTCTCTGAAATTCCAAGTTGCTAATTTCCTTCAAAACCCAGCAGAAAAATTTAATTCTTCCAGAATGTTTTCCCTGGCTAACTCTACCCAATTTTATTCACTTCTTGACCTTAACACTGTCTTAGCATGTATTGCACTTTCTGATGTCTTAAGGTTTCTTACAAAGACATTTTTTTTGTTGTTTATTACACATTTTATTCTTGTTTTATCTTCACAATGAGATGAAATGTTAAAGACAAGAACCAGGTCTTTATGTTGATGAGCTCCTCTAAAATGCTTTATGTAATATGCAGCAAATAAAGGCTGGTTAGTTACTGTTCATGATAGGTTCAGTTCTCTTCTGTTGTGTGAATGTATAAAGTTGTATTATTTGCCTTTCTTTTTCTATTCGAGAAATCGGGAAGAAGGGTGAAGGGTGTGCTGGTAAATGTTTAAGAGCCTTCTCTCTAAAAAAGCAAGATACAATACTAAGTTCAATTTGCATTATTAATATTTTTCAACAGCCCTTTCTTAAGTCTAAAAAAATCCACAGAATAACAAACTAAATCCTGTTTGTACTCAGGAGCCAGATCAAGTTGGTTCCAACACACCTTTAAGTCACATGAATATGTCATCTTAAATGACATGACACACAGGAAAGTGTTTTACAAAATCAAAAAGTAGAACAAAAATATGAGGAGCTATCTTCAATTTGTTTGAATAATAGTCCTCATGGGAAGCAAATGACATATCCAGATTTATTCCAGAAATAAGATAGGAAGGTATATGTGTGGTTTTCTTGTTTGTTTATTTGCTTTTTAAGAGTTCAAATCATTACAATAAAAAAGGAAAGAAACACTGAATTCTTTGGCTTTGTGGAAACAAATCAAGGTGAAAAAAAATGAAGAGAGTATTGATAGGATACCACAATTTCAGCTTATATCCAGGTTTTTAAATCAAATATCATGTAAGGTGAGGGGGTGGGCTTTTTCTTAGCATACATTAATACTTAGGCTGAAATAATCACAAATACTACTAACACAATCATTTGAATTCTTGTAATGGACTCTCATATTTGCCAGTTTTGGATTTAATAAAGTATAAATTTTAATACATATAATGCTTAAGTCTTTCCTTCTCTTATTCTAAGACAGTTTTCAGAAAGGATGGTTGTTTTTAATCAATGGCATCTCTCTTTAAAAAAAAATAGATGCATAATAAGATAAGAGCAACATTAGTAACCATAACTAAAGATATATGTTTCTTCTTCTTTGAGCCAGTTATAAAATAACAAGACCAACAATGTCAAACATTACTTATCACAGAATAATAGAAAAATTTCACAAATGTTGTCTCTAAAATGTCAAAGCCTTCTTGTTGCTCCCCTCATCTCAAACAAAGCAACCTCACCACCTTTTTAACTTTTTCTAAAATAGAATAAATTCATTTAATAGAAACATTCCAAGGAAACATTTATCATATTTTTTTAAAAAGTCAAGGATTGAAAAGCAAAAGTTCAGAAAATGCTATAAATTCACAAACTCTGTTTTATAATATGGCCTATAAGTTTAGCTGAATGTATGCTGCCAGGAGTATTTTTATTTCCTTTTCAAAATAAAACATAACAAAAAGAATTGAATTGAGATCTTTTCTATCACCATCACCAGAAACAAGAAAAGAAAATCCATGCTAGCTTCAAGAAAATGGCTATCTCCAAATGCAACCCAACCTGAAGTTTCGCACAGGCTTCCTCTTTTTTCCCTCTTTTCATTCTACATATGAAGATTGTTGATAAGAACTTGGAAAGGAAGTGTGAGTTCCCATTAGTAAAGTGATGGCCAAAAAAAGAGGTGTATAGAGTAATAGAATAATATTGTAGTATGAGAATCAATAGGAAAAAAAATCAACAAAATTGGGAAGACTTGCATGAATTGATGAAGAACAAAGGAAGCAGAAACAAAAACAGATTCACATAATTACCTTAATAATGCAAAGGGAAGTAGTACTGAAAGATATAGGAACTCAGACCAATATAGTGATAAATGTTTATGTCAAAGGACTGGCATGATTATCTCTTCTCAGGATAGATTATGAACCATAGGTATAGAATGAAGCATACACTCTAAAACATAATCAATATGTTGGTTAGTTAGTTTTTCCTAATCATGTTTATTTCTTATAAAGGATGGTTTTTATGGGTAAGATGATTATTGGAAAAGGGCATATTAAAAAAAAAAGGATTGACAGGTTTTGTTTTTATTTTAAAAATTACATCATCCCTGTCTTTCTTCTTATACTTGTCTTAATCATTATAGTTCTCAGGTTCTTAATTACTATATCGCTCTTCCCTGACAGAGCACAATGATAAACGTGTATGGCCCTTCATCTGTATTTCATTAAAATTTGAAAAACTTCATTTAAGTTATATAGATGGGGCCCAACTATTCTAAACACCAGACTGAGAGATATACCTGATTGAATAGTGTACTATCATCTTCCTGAGAAAGGAGGTTGAAATCAATTAGGTCATTAAACTCATATCATTCTTACCTCTCTTCTAAACTAACTTCCTCCCTTCACTCCAATCTCCCTGACAGCTGCCCCCCAAAAAAGGAACAATAAAACCAGCCCAGAAAAGAAAAGAAAATTTGAACCAGACTGAATATTTGGTATCTTTAAGAAGTTAGGCAAAAGTGAATGAATGCCTCAGTTTGACCAAATTATTATTCCATCAAAACCCAGCTGTAATCATCTGGGCATGAAAGAGCTGTTTCTTGCCCACAGCTCTCACACATGCAGTGACATAAGGAGGAAAGATGAAAAGGACAATGTGAGAAGCTCCTGCTCTGCTGGTTCCCTCTCTTCACAAAGCCTCAAATCAAGAAAATGACATGTAGCTTCTCTTACCATGGGATCAAAAGAAACCTCTATACAGCTGTGTTTTTGGTGCACATGTATTTCAGATTGCCTTTTTCTTCCCCCCCCCCTTCCTTTCTTTTCTCTTTCTCTCTTTTGGTAGAAAGAGTTTTGGGCAGCAGATACCAGATGTTGGTGATAGTGGAACCTACACACTCACACACACACACACATCAAAAGAAAGAAAAAACAGACTGTACCAAATGAGAGAATGTAAAAGAAAAGAAAAAAAATAAGCTATTGTCCTAGAAGAACACCACAAAAGACTGTGATATAATTCATTGTTCCCAAGAGTTCAGATCCCCAAACCCAGATATATGAAAAGACAGACACTGGTTAGCAGCAGGTGAAGGTGAACAGACTTGTCAGTGAACTTGGATTTGGACTTCTGAGTACTATGAAATACACTGCTGTGATCTTAGGAGTGCAAAGGGAAATGAGTTATCTGGGGCACAAGAAGGGGAACCCTCTTCCAAGCACAGGGAGTGGCATGAAATAAGCTGGAAAGATGAAGAGGAGAAGATAAAAGGAGGTATTTAGAGTAATGGAATGACAGAAGAGAGCCAAAGCAGGTGGAGGGGAAAATGGAAGCAGAGGTAAGAGGGTGGGGGTCAAATCCTGTAAAAACTTGAGAGCAAGAACAGGAGAGCTTCTTTGATGTGCATCCACAGGAGGTTTTTAACAGAAACAAAGGAATACTTGTTTACCAGAATTATAAAAATATTCTGATCCACGCTTCAAGATGTTCAAAGTACTCTTAGTACCTATTTGATCTGCATTGTAACCCTATTAGGGGAGGAAGAGAACAGAATTTCCCAAGCTGTCACAGATATGTTTAGCAGTTAGCACCAAAGTTCTTTGTTTTGCCTTTTACAGTTTTCTTCTTCTCACACATGCAACTACAAATAAAAACCTATATGCTTTGCCAGGTTTCCTGACTAGTCTTTAAAATCAACTCTTCATAAATACTGAGCAGGCAATAAGCTTCACAAATAATTTTTTAAAACAACTGTTCCTTTGTGAATATAGAAATCTGTCAAATTGATATATAAAAAGCCTTTCACAGTTCTCCTTAATATGAATACCTTCCTACTGAGAAGGGAAATCATTCCAATTAAATATGCAAATATGTTTTTGTGCATAGTTACTTGCATGCTATCTACTCCCATTTGATTTTGAGCTCCTTGAGGCCAGGGCTGTTTTTGCCTTTCTCTGTATTCCCCAGAGCTTGACACAGTGCCTATTACATAATAAGCACTTGATTGATCATAAATACCCAGAGGAAGATAAACATACATACATACATACATGCATATACATATGTATATATACAGGCATAATATAAATAAATATTTCCCGTTGTAAGAATAGTACTTTACAGATGCAAACTGCTTTTATAAACATTCTTTCATCTTCAGAAGAACTCTTGTCAAATAGATGAAGTATTATCACCATTATATAGCTTAAAGACTGAGATTCAAAGAAGTTATGAAGTAACCAAGCCAGATTTAACATTCATGCCTCTACCCTTAGTCCAGTCTGAGTAATAGAATTCATCACCTGGTGGCCAGGCTTCTGAGCATGAGTTTCTCCAAACTTATGTAGGCTGGGCATTGGGCAATAGCTACATAATCCATCAGCAGGCACATGTTCTTACTCTGTCCACTATCCCATGGCAAATCTTTTCTCCTCCGAGGTCAAAAGTGCTTTACTTTGTTCACAACAACCCTGTCATGGAGGTAGTATAAATGTAATTCCCATTTTATACATGATGAATATATGTGAGTGAATATATATATATATATATGTTTTCATATATACATATATATCTTTCTCTCTATATATGCATATATGTGTGTATGTATATCTTTCACTAAAACCTTACTTTGTTGTTATTTGTCTTTCATTTTCTAAGGGAACCAATGATTTTATAGGTGATGTCTTAGCTTGCGTGTAAATTGAATTTAAATGAGGCCTAATTGTGCAAAGTTATCAGCCTCACTCTCTCTTCCAGCATCATCAAAGTCCAGTAGAAGAGCAAATGTCAAGAGGGCTGGACAGGATACAGTGCACAGGATACAGTGGATAACCTTGGCATCTTCAGTGTGTATGCAAGCTCTAAGTGCTCCATAGCATCTGCTTCAGTTGCCTTTGTACCATTTAAATAAATTGTTCTTGCATGGTCATTCTGCCCAGAGAAGTCTTCACAATGTCCCATTATAATATAGAAGTGACTGTGAGTTCTGGAAAATTACCCCAGACAAACACAAACTCTTACTGGTGCTGCCAAGCTGGAAAAAGTAAGAGGGTGAGTCTTTTGAAAGACTGTGTAACTTTTCTCTAAGAACAAGCATACTTAATTTTGGAGAAGATATTTTTGGTTTGCTTTTTTTTTTTTGCTTTGGGTTGTTGCTGTTTTTTTTTGGGGGGGAGGGGTTGTTTTGACAAAAGTTTGGTAATTAAGAGATTAATTATTTTCCTAATGGTAACTCATGAAGGCTATCTGCTAAGACTTCAAGTGAGAGTATTTTATGTTAGTGGGAGAATTACCCAGAATGAATATCACATATAGTCAATATGATAAATATGTATTAAGCACCTCCTATATCCCAGCCATTATACTAAATGATGGTGATACAAAGAAGAAAAAGTCTATCCTGCCCTTAAAAAGCTTACAATCTAGTAGAGAAGACAATATAGATAATGGGTAGTATCACAAAGCACCTAACACATCTGTATGTCAGTGTTTTGTCCTTGGGGGAGCAAGTGTTACATACAATGTTAGGGAATGCTTTTCTTAGAACATAAGATCAAAGATTGAGAGCTGGAAGGGACTCCAGCAGTAATTTTATCCAAATCCCTTATTTTGTAGATAAGGAGATTAAAGCATAGTTAGTTTAAGTAATTTGCCCAAAACCATAGTAATAGTAAATTGCTTTAGCAGAATTTGAACCCTGTCCCTCTACCTCCAAATCCAATTACTTTTTCCCCTTTTCCATACTGCCCCTCCTTTTAAACAAAGAAGGGATTATAAGGCAGAGACTGTGTTAAAGAAATAAAATGAGGGTACAACAGAGAAAGTCTGATTTTGGTCAATTCAGAATCTTAAGCTACCTTTAAGCTTTGAACACCCTAGGGTTTTTGAGCCTGAGCATGAGAATATTTGCTTAATCTCATGTCAAAAGAGAAATTCAACAATCCAAATAATAGAAATTATTTAGAGATGAACTTGTCCATCCCAGACACCCAACTCATCTCAATGCCCCTGAAATGATTTAATGAACAGAATACAGGGAGATATGTGTCTCAATTCCATTTCTGGCTCCATCACTAACTATATGGGCCTTAAGCAAATATATTTGTTTCCTTCTATAAAATTTTCCTTATCTTTAAAATGGAGATGATATTACCTTCTCTACCTGATTTAGAGGATTAATATGGGGCCGGCTAAGTGGCACAGTGAATAGAGCACTAGCTCTGGAGTCAGGAGGACCTGAGTTCAAATCCAGCCTCAGACACTTAACACAAAAACTAGTTGTGTGATCTTGGGCAAGTCACTTAACCCCAATTGCCCTACCTTCCCCCCTCCAAAAAGCAAAACAAACAAACAAACAAAAAGGATTAATATAAAAATCAAACAACATGATATACCAAAGGATTTCTTTTTAAAACTGTAGGATCTACAATGCTAGATGGAAATGAGAGTTAATAAGAAGCTCAAAATACTTAATTTGAGAAATAAACAAAAAGGTTGCCAATTTTATATTGCAGAAACAGTGCAGACAGAGTAATGAGAGGATGTGGTAATGGGTATATTAGAGTTGCATAATGTCTGTGAAAAATCAAAATTTAGCTTGGTTTTAAATTCCCCTTGTATATAATATGCATGATATCTATCTTACACATCAGAGACAACATCCTGAGAATATCTCCCCAAAGCTTGGCTTGTCAATGTGCTAAGTGATATGTGACTCAGCCCTATCTGATTCCAACTAGACTAAATTGCACAGGTACCAAACCCTCAGACTAGATCAAAAATGTATTTTACACTTTTCAGGCCAAATGCCATGTACTTGGCCAGGTATTGCCTTCTTTTCTTTTTAGTCATCTTTTCATTAAAACCTCAGGTATTATAGATAGCATTCCGAATCCTATTCTTCAATCTATATAGATTACCAGGATCTATCATGGAAAAGAAAGAAAGAAGGAAAGAAAAAAAGAGAGAGAGAGGAAGGAAGGGAGGAAGAGAAGAGGAAAAGAGAGGAAGGGAAGGGAAGGGAAGGGAAGGGAAGGGAAGGGAAGGGAAGGGAAGGAAATTTCGACATACAACTCCCACACTGAGTCCTGGTACACTGGAAATAATATTATATTTCTGTTTCTCACTTTTCAATTTTTTTTTAATGAAGCTAATGTTACATGTCCTATCAACCTCACAGGGCTATTGTGAGTGAAACTTTTTTTTTTAATATCCAATAAATATGAGCTATGATTCAGCCAGGTGATACAATGGATAGAGCATCAGACCTAGAACAAGGAAGACATGTCTAAGGCCAGATTTGAATTCAGGAAAATGAGTCTTCTTGATTTTAGGCCCAGCACTCCATATACTTTGCCACCTAGCTGCTCTATTATACTTATAGCTGCTGTTTATTATTAGAAAATATATTCCTTTCAGCAAGCTAGGCAGTATAATGGATAAAATATTCAACTTGGAGTGAGGAAAACAAGTTCAAAATCTGTCTCAGGCACTTGTTAGCAATGTGACCCTGCTTAAATCATTTACTCTTTCTGTGTCTCAGTTTCCTCATTTGTAAAATGTGAGTTTGGATTCAATAGACTCCAAAAATTCCTTCCAGTTCTAATCTGGTGCAGCATATTGTTATTATTCATTTGTTTTAGTTTTAGCCAACTCTTAGTGACCCCTTTTAGGGTTTTCTTGGCAAAGATAGTAGTGTGGTTTGCCATTTTCTTCTCTAGCTCATATTACAGATGAGGAAACTGAGTCAAACAGAATTAAGTGACTTGTCCAGGATCATACAGCTAGTAAGTATCTGAGATTGTATTTGAACTCAGTTTTTTCTGACTCCAGGTCTAGTGCTCTAGCCATTGTGATACCTTCAAAGTCCTTGGAAGCCTTTTACCTGGGTTTTTTCTTTTTTCTTTTTCACCATTTAATACAACATCTTAGATCAGGGGTGGGAACCTGCTACTTCAAGGCCACATGTGGCCCCCTAGGTCCTCAAGTGTGGCCCTTTGCCTGAATCCAAACTTCACAGAACATGTGGCCTCAAAGCTATAGCTTCCTATGGCTTAGGTAGTTCTTTAACAATGGAGCTCTGTGCTTACCAAGAGGTTAGAAGTCAATTTGTCACAGAGAAGAACATATCTACAATTTGTGTCCTATTTCTTATCACCAGTCTATCAGTTAAGTTTCTTAAAAAGGCAATGTCTTTCAAAATGTATTCCTTAAGGCTAGAGGAAAGTCAGACCCAAGGGTCTCATTTCCACTTCCATTACACAGGATGGTGAATATATTTTCTTGCTGTTAATTTACAAAAAAATAACGAATTTTCTCTATCTTTGAAGATTACACATTCCCCAAAGTTGGCAAAATAAAATCCTTGGGTTGGAAAGGAATTTTCTTCCAGGTTTCATCTACTGCAGTTCTAATGTTATAGCTTGTCCCTGGGTTAAAAGCACCACTTAATCAAAATGGTCTCACTTAATTTTATTTTATTTTATTTTTCATCTGCACCAATTTATAAAAGAACTGTTTAGGTTACTTTAGAAAGCCACCCACATTCATATGGCAGGGATAACCAAAACAAGAAACACATGATCCAGTTTTTCTACATATTTTTCTGGCAACAGTGACTCAAAGAAAGAGCTTTGTTAGATTCCAAAGTCTGGTATGTGTACATAGGCTTAATGGAATACAAAGCAAAACATAGGTGTGTAAACTATATTATGAAATCACACCATTTCCCCAGTTTCAGTCAGTAAATGAATGACATCATTATCTTAGCATTTTTATAAAACTTTGAGGGGGGGAGGAGGCGGCACATTAAAAAAAAAAAAACACTCAAGAATTTAAGAGTGAAAATCCAAGTTGTAACTCTGCCCAATGGCAGCATTTACAGCACACCTTATGTCGGTGTTTTCACCAATTTGTAACAGTCTTTGCACATACAGTCACTTATATATTCATAGCCACAAAAGCAAACTGACTGACTCTAATGTGAGTTTTTAAATTTATGGGCATATTTGGTGTGACTTGACCATCTGCATGGAGGTAGAAATGATGGTTTTAAAATGATTTTTTTTGCTACTGTTTTTTACTTACTTTGCTACTAACACAAGGAGAGGATCCAAAGAGGATTAAAGTAGGATACTGGTATTTAGCCTTGACTCATAAGCATTTGGGACGATACACATTTCACGTATCAGAAAACAGAGACAAGACAACTCCTTTGTATTTATAATCCAAGCCAGTCTAATCCATTTAAGTGCCCAACTAAGTGTCCAGCATTGCTTTGTTTTTGCATATATTTTGCAGATACTTATATTATGTACATGTGGTCTCTCCCATGGAAGGTAAGTTTAAGAATGGCTATGACCATTTTATTTTTCTCCTTGTATCTTCAAGGCCTAGCACGGTGTCTGCTATATATTAAGTATCTGATAAAAATTGGTTAATCGGTTGATAAAAAAGCACTGTTAGGCACTGGATATTCAAAGACAAAATGAAAAGTAATCCCTCCATTCAAAAAGCTAATATTCATCCTACTGAAGTAATACAGGTGTGATGGAGGCAGGTCAAACTGACTCTCTTGAGTCAATTCTTAAATATGCAGTTGCAAGCCTTGGAAATACTTTGGAAATCAGCAAACAGTAAAAATTAAAGGTTGGTGTTTTATTAATTATCTAGACTTAAAAGAAAGAAACAGACACAATGCTAATAATAAATAATAAATTTGTGGTTATTAAATATTTATCAGTGCACTCCTGCATATAGCCAATAAAAAATGTGTGCATATACATGATAATTTAAGTGAAGGGAGAGAGCAATCAGGAAACATTTTCCCTAGGAGATGGCAAATGAGATGAACCTTGAAGAAAGCTAGGAATTTCCAAAGGTAGAGGAAAGGAGTCCATTAGCATGTGCAAAGGCTTGTAATAGGGAGGTTCATACCATTCTACATAATAATGAGGTCCCAAATACCTAATCATTTCTTACTCTTATCAAGTTGACAAGCATTTATTAAGTACTTACTACATGCCAAGCACTGTGCTAAGTGCTAGAAAGAGAGTCCAAGCCCTCGAGTACCTTATATTCCAAAGAGGGAAAACAAAACATAATAACGTAAGCATTGTTCAACAATTATTTTTTTCTTTCTCACATGATGACATCAATTTCTTCCCATGTGCTAGAAACTTCCTCCTCTTTCACTATCAACAAAATGGAATTAAAATGAAAAATAAAACTAATCATGGACAATTCATTAATAATAAAGAAAAATGTTATCCTAAGGAGAACTAGGAGCTACTTTTCTTGTTATTAGAAAAAAAAATTATGTAATGAATTAAGAGTAGAAAGATAAACATATCCAAATCTAGATTTTCCTCTATTGCTTTAGCCTAGGAATTCCTGTAGAAAAGAAAAAGAGTGCCACACAAGTCAAATTTAGCATATTTTCTAGTCACATTAAGGAAAAGCACAGATCACAATTTTCTCAAGGAACCCAATACATCATGACTGGATTAAGTGGGTGTGGCTGCTTCTAATCAAGATATAGCAGTGCATTTAAGAGGGACTCATGTGACTCAATGAAACTATGAGTTATGTAGGGTAGGCATAGCCAACATGGACAGGTCATAGTGTAGAATTCTGACAAAAGATGCCCCACTGGAGAAAGAAATGGCAAACCACTCCAGTATCTTTATGAAGAAAACCCTATGGACAGAATTTAAATGCTAGGCAGAAGGGTCTGGAGTTCTGCTATGATCCATAGGGTCACAAAGAGTCAGACAAGACTGAAAGACTTAACTACAAAACATAGATGAGAAGGCTGGGGTAATCATATCCAATGTGTGAAACTAATAAGTAGTAGCTTCATTTAAGCAGGGACATGTTCTAATTCTCACAGGGTCTGAACTTGTATCACATTATGAGAAATAAATGAAAGAATAAGCATTTGTTATGCATCCACTTCATGGCTGGCATTGTACTAGGCACTGAATGTACAAATAAAAAGAGAGGCAATTCTTGCCCTGAAGGACGTTACATTCTAAAAATTGGATAAATACACACTAGGGAGAAAGTATCAAAGGAAGGGAATTTTGGTTTGAGGAATCATAGGAATAGTGAATGGAGTCACTGGGCTATCAATTGTCACTCCATTTCTTCTAGCAATGGTAGCATTCCTTTCATTATCATTCACAAAATAAGAGCAAGAAGTAGAAAGGGAGTGGTGACAATGGTGTGTAGGCGGGTACAGGGAGAGGGCAATACTATATATTCTAAGTGGAAGGGGCTGTTGACAAGATTCACAAACTGGATAGGTCTAGGTTTTCTGATGTATAGTTGGATGGGCAAAGGCAGCTTAAGAAAACAGGGTAGTCTGAGGGTAAGGCTAAGCAATGCAGTTGGAATTTTTATTGACAGTTGTCTCCAGGCATTATTCATGCCTAAATACACATCATCTGAGTAAACTGCTAGGTACTCCCCTGGAGATATTGACTTCTGAGTTTCATCCTAAGGGCTAAGAACTACTTCCTACAACATCACTGGTGCTGGTATGAATAATTTCAAAATGAAGGGATACCATAGGGCATGATGAAGCATGCCAGGAATTTGAGAATCTTTAGAGTAGGCATTAGTAAGAGAAACAACAACAAAAAAATGTGTCTGGCTTCTTGGTGATTTTTTCCCCATGGAGAAATGCTGTCATTGTTTCATAAGGACTTCACAAAAGCAACACAAGCTATTGCTACCAACTGCATCAAAGATAAATTTTTTCACCACAGTGATTGCTATCAAGCCATATACAACTTAGACAATTTTCTTTGAAGGTTGCTGTGCCCCATCCTAAAACAATCATCACTCGAAGAGAATCTGGTGATTATTGTCTCCAAACATAGCTAGGCTATCTCTCAAATATATTGTTATTAAATACATTCTGGAAGCTTTTTCATCTTGGTAGGACTTTTCTTATTCCATGTGCAGAAGTTGCATGGAGGACCTCAGCATAAATAGAAGGGTTAGGAAAATGAGACAGATTTGGGGGAACAAAATATATTCTTTTTTTTTTTTTGGACATGTTGAGTGTGAAGTTCCCACAGAATGTCCAGTATTGGCTGAGCTCCAAGTCCCAAAAGGCCACTGTAATCAATGGAATCAGGACTAGAGTTCAGTAAAGAGATTAACACTTGTTAGAGTTATTAGCATAGAAATGAAAGTTGTGTGTGAGGATTGAGCCATGAGTTAAAATGGAAATGAACTGAAATAAGGAATCTCAAAGCACATGTAGGCCACACGAAGACTCATTGGGGTCTGCAAATCAATGATTGGCAATAGGACAAGCAGAGAATTAATTAAAATTTGGGACTGTCCAGTCAAATGACAATTCAGTCCAGTTAGAGAACTTTAACTTTACAATCTAACTTAATCCAGGAATAATTAAAAAAAAAAACACTGAATATCTACAATGGAAGAGATACTCCTAATCACTATGGATATGGGCCAGGGAGAGAAACATTTTTTTTAAGAAATTAAAGAATATATTTAAGATTTATTATACCTGATTATACATTTACCTCCAACAAAATGATTGGTTGAGAACTATATCATGCACATCAGGCAGGCTAGAATGAAAAATTTATTATGTTAAGAATGTGATGTGTGAAGGGGGACTTCTGGGAGGCAAGATGGCAGAGTAAGAAGTTGCTCTCACTCTCCTTTATTGACCCCTGAAAGCCCAGAAAATATGGGCCCAGGAAAAACCCCGGAACCTCTGAGCCGACAGAAAGGTTGTAGCAGAGGGTGCTACATTCTTATAGCCCAGGAAGCTTAGGGAATTAACAGGAAAGGCCTCTCTAACTCTGGGGGAGGGGGAGCAGGATAGGACAGGAGTTGTCCCACAAGCTAGAGGAAAGCCCCACCTGATCAAACCATGGAAAGATCCTTAACCTCAGGGTGGTGGAGTAGGCAAGCACCAAAATCCTCCAACAGCCAAACCTTCCAGTGCTTTAAAGAACCCCAGGTGAATAGGCATCCATCAGGAACCAGACTCCCCACCCACACCCCAAGAGCTCCAGTATTGCTGACTCTATCTCAGCACCAAATAGGCTACCAGATTCCTACAGCCTCCAGCTGCAGGCACCTGAGACCCCAACACACAAAGCCAAAGACCAGATCCTGGGCTCCCAGCACAAGAAGCTTGAATTAGTGCCCGCCCTGTGCTCCAGCAGGAGAGCTCAACTTTAAAAGCCAGGAAATAGGCAAATACCATGAGCAAAAAGCAGAAATGGACAATGACCATAGATTCTTATTATAAGGACAGGATAGATCAAGGCACAAATTCAGAAAAGGAAAACATTGTCAATATAACCATATCTGAAAACTCAAAGGGGAATGTGAACTGGTCTCAAGCCCAAAAAGTCTTCTTGGAAGAGCTCAAAAGGATTTTAAAAGTTAAATGAGAGAGATAGAAGTGAGAAAAGTAGTAAGAGGTAAGCAAGAAAGAGTCAATAGCTAGGAGAAGTAAGGAAGAAATGATTGTAGAAAACAAGTAGTTAAAAAATACAAATGGTCAAATTAAAAAAAAAGTATACTGAAGAAAAGAACTCCTTTAAAAAGTAAAATGGGCCAAATGGAAAAGGAGGTACAAAATCTAATAGAAGAAAACAATTCATCAAAAAAAAAATTGGACAAGTGGAAGCTAATGACTCTATAAAATATCAAGAATCAGTAAAACAGAAACAAAAGAATGAAAAAAAAATGGAAGAAAACATAAAATACTACATTGGAAAAACAACTGACCTGGAAAATAGATCCAGGAGAGAAAATTGAAAAAGTATTGGTCTACCTGGAAGACATGATAAAAAAAAGACCCTGGACAGCATCTTTCAGGAAATCATCAAGGAAAACTGTGCTGAGGTCCTAGAACCAGAGAGTAAAATAGTCATTGAAAGAATCCATCACTCACCTCCTGATAGAGATCCCAAATTGAAAACTCCAAGGAATATTGTAACCAAATTCAAAAATTAGCAGGTCAAAGAGAAAACACTTCAAGCAGTCAGAAAGACACAGGAACCACAGTCAGGATTACTTAGGACCTTACAGTTTCTACATTAAAAAATATGAGGGGGGACTGAGTCAAGATGGCAGAGTAGAAACAGGACTTCCATGGGACTCTGGCTCTCACCTCTTCCAATTCATGTAAAAGGTGACTCTGAAGAAACTTTGGAGCTACAGAACCCACGAATTAACACAGAGAAGCTAACCTCCCACTGAGTACAGCCAGGCAGGCCAGCAGCAAGCAGCTGGCTCAGCACTCTGGGAGCCGATCCCAGCTGAGGTTTTAGCCCCAGGGAGGGCCTGACTAGCTGCTGGCTGGAGGGACTTCAGATCACCAGCAGCTGTATTGGATTCCAGAATTATCAACAAATAGATGCTAAGGACAAAGTGAGAGTTCAGTGCAGTGTGTACTTTGGGATCCAGTAGTTGGGAGTATTCTTGGCCTCTGCCCCCAGGGCAAGAAACCGCTAAGGAGCCTCAGCCATGTAGTCACCACGTGACAGCTTTGGTTCCTGGTCTGCAGTTTTTAGGGGAACCAAGTGACCAGTCTGAGGGGTAATCGCTCTTGCTTTAACCTTCTTGGAACTGGATTGCAGTCTAGGGTGGGTGTCCTGGGGTGTGTGAAGACCTCAGAGAGGGCACCCAACTAATACCTTTGGTAGCTGAGAAAACCCTGGCATTTGGGACAAAGCCACCCTGTCTGGTAGCAGAGTCCTACTGTGGCAAAAATCCCAAAAGTAAATAATTGAGTGGCAACATAAGCAAACAAGGGAAGCAAAGTAAACAGAGCAACCCAACTCTACACTCCTATTTTTGGGAAAAAAAGGATCATCACATGGAACAGGAGGAAGACAGTGAAGCCAGAACTCCTGCACCAAAAGCTTCAAAGAAAAATACGAGCTGGTTAAAGGCCATAGAGAACCTAAAGAAGGATTTTTGAAAATCAAATAAGAGAGGTGGAGGAAAAATTGGGAAGAGAAATGAGAATGATGCAAGAAAATTATGAAATGAGAGTCAACGCTCTGACTGAAGAAAATAACACTTTAAAAAATATACTAACTGAAATGGCAAAAGAGGCTCAAAAAGCCAATGTCAAATTTGCCAGATGGAAAAAAAATATCAAAAGCTCACTGAACAGAATCATTCCTTCAGAATTAGATTGGAGCAAATGGAAGCTAGTGACTTTATGAGAAATCACGATACTATTAAACAGATCCAAACAAATGAAAAAATAGAAGGCAAAGTGAAATATCTCATTGGAAAAATCACTGACCTGGAAAAGAGATCCAGGAGAGATAATTTTAAAATTATTGGACTACCTGAAAGCCATGATGGAAAAAGGAACCTAGAAATCATCCTTCAACAAATTCTCAAGGAAAATTGCCCTGATGTTTTAGAGCCAGAGGGCAAAATAGAGGTTGAAAGAATCCACTGATCACCTCCTGAAAAAGATCCCAAAAAGAAAACTCCTAGTAATATTATAGCCAGGTTCCAGAATTCCCAGATCAAGGAGAAAATATTAGAGAAAATATTAAAAGCAGCCCAGAAGAAACAATTTGAATATTGTGGAAACACAATCAGGATAACACAGGATCTGGCAACTTCTACATTGAGGGATCAAAGGGCTTGGAATATGATATTCCAGAGGTCAAAGGAGCTGGGATTAAAACCAAGAATCACCTACCCAGCAAAACTGAGTATCATGTTTCAGGGGAAAATATGGTCATTCAGTGGAATAGAGGACTTTTAAGCATTCTTGCTGAAAAAAAACAGAGTTGAAAAGAAAATTTGACATTCAGATATAAGAAGCAAGAGAAGTATGAGAAGGTAAACAGGGAAAAGAAATCATAAGGAACTTATCAAAGTTGAACAGTTTACATCTCTACATGGAAAAACAATAATTGTAACCTATGAAACTTTTCTCAGTATGAGAATAGTTAAAGGGAATAGAACTATGTGTGTGTATATGTCTATAGAGGAGGGTATATGGGTGTATGAATACATATGTGAATGTGTGTATATATGTGTACAGGTATACATAGATAGAGGGCACAGGACCAATATAATAGGAAGGGATGATACTTAAAATATGAAATTAAGAGGTGAGAGAGGAATATAATGAGAGGAGATGGGGAGAGACAGAAACTATAAACTGTAAACTATCTCATATAGAAGAGGCAAGGGAAAATGGTTACAATGGAGGGGAAGAACAGGAAGGCAAAAGGGAATGTGTCAACCTTATTCTCATTGAATTTGGCTTAGGGAGGGAATGACATACACACTAAATAGGGTGCCAAACCTATAGGAGAGTAGGGGGGGAAGGGGATGAGAGAGGGGATGATGGAAGGGAAGACAGGCGGGGGGGGGGGAGGGAAGTTGGAAGCACCAACTTTTGAAAAGGGACAGGATCAAAGTAGAGAATAGAACAAGTGGAAGGTGGGATAGGAGGGAGGGAAATATAGTCAGTCTTTTGCAATATATCCACTATGGAAATGTTTTGCATAGCTACACATGTACAACCTATACTGAATTGATTATTTCCCAGTAAGGGTGGGTGACAAGGGAGGAAGGGAATGGATCTGGAATTCAAAGTTTTAAAATCAAATGTTTAAATATATATACTATTATCAATATTATTTTACATGTAACTGGGAAATAAGACATACAGGCACTGGGGCATAGAGATCCACCATGCCCTACTGGAAAGATGGAGGGAGTATGGGAGAAGATATGGGAGAGAACAAATTGGAGGAGAGGATATTTTGGGGTGGTGTTTAGGGGAAAAATACAGAGAAAATTTGTAACTTCAAAACCATGCAGAAATGAATTATGTAAACTAGAAGTTAATAAAACATTTGATTAAAAAAATAAGAAAAAATATGAGGGCATGGAATATGATATTCTATAAGGCAAAGGAGCTTGGATTACAACCAAGGATCAACTACTCAGTTAAATTGAGCATACTCTTTCAGGGAAAGAAATGGACATTCAACTAAACAGGGAACTTCCAAGCTTTCCTGCTGAAAAGACAATAACTCAATAGAAAATTTGATCTTCAAATACAAGACTCAAGAGAGGAATAAAAAGGTATGCAGGGAAGAAAACAACATGTTATTAATAAGGACAAACTGACACTTGTAACTCTTGAGAACTGTATCTTTATTATGACATTTAAAAGGAGTATGCATAGACAGAGAGCATGGATATGAGTTGACTTTGAAGTGATGATAAAAAATCTAATTAAGTGGTGAAAAAGGATTGTCCTGGGAGAAGACAAAAGGAGGAGGCAGACAAGGGTAAATTGTATCACCTGAAAAAAGCACAAAAATGTATTACAGCAGAGGGAAAGAAGAGAGTGAGATGAACATTGTTTGAACGATACTCTCATCAGATTTGACTGAAAAAGGAGAGAAAAAAGTATAAGCAGGGGAGGGGAGGAATAGGATGGAGAGAAAGACACAGGTAGTAACATAACTGTAAATGTGAATGGGATGAACAGAATGGCTTAAAAAGTATAATCCTACAATATGCTGTTTACAAGAAACACATTTGAAACAAAGGAATACACCCAGAGTAAAGGCAAAAAGCTGGAACAGCATATATCATGCCTCAGCTGAAGTAAAAAAAAAAAAAGGCAGGGGTAGCAATCCTGATTTCAATCAAAGCAAAACTAGATCTAATTAAAAGACATAAGGAAGGAAACTACCTTCTGTTAAAAAGGTACCATAAACAATGAAGTATTACTATACATTATGTATATATAATATACATGCACCAAACTCTTAGAGGAGAAGTTAAGTGAGTTACAGGAAAGAAATAGACAGCAAAACTATACTAGTGGGGGACACCAACCTCCCCCTCTCAGAACTAGATAAATCTAACCACAAAATAAATAAGAAAGAAGTTAAGGAGATGAATAGAATTCTTGAAAAGTTAGATATGGTAGACTTCTGGAGAAAACTAAATTGGGGATAGAAAGAAATATACCTTTTTCTCAGTGGCATATGACACCTACACAAAAACTGATGATGTATTAAGGGCATACAAATCTCACAATCCAATGCAGAAAGGCAGAAATATTATATGCATCCTTTTCATATCATGATGCAATAAAAATTACATGCAATAAAGG
The DNA here is from genome assembly GCF_028583685.1 of Petaurus breviceps papuanus. Lineage (NCBI taxonomy): Eukaryota > Metazoa > Chordata > Mammalia > Diprotodontia > Petauridae > Petaurus > Petaurus breviceps. Next base: position 46,437,073 of record NW_027185809.1, read on the forward strand.
ACCATGGAAGGATAAACTAAAAATTAATTGGAAATTAAATAATCTAATTCTAAAGAATGAGTGGGTTAAACAACAAATCATAGAAACAATCAATAACTTCATCCAAAAGAATGACAAAAATGAGACAACATACTGAAACTTATGAGATGCAGTGAAAGTAGTTCTTAAGAAAAATTTTATATTTCTAAAAGCTTATATGTATTAAATAGAGAAAGAAGAGATCAATGAATTGGGCATGCAACTAAAAAAAGCTAGAAAGAGAACAAATTAAAAATCCTCAATTAAATACAAAATTAGAAATTCTGAAAACCAAAGGAGAGATTAAGAAAATTGAAATTAAGAAAACCATTGAACTAATAAATAAAACTAAGAGCTGCTTTTACTAAAAAAAAAAGATAGGTAAATCTTTGGTTAATTTGATTTAAAAAAGAAATAAGAAAATGAAATCACCAGCATCAAAAGTGAAAAGGGTGATTTCACCACAAATGAAGAGGAAATCAAAACAATAATTAGGAATTATTTTTCCCAATTGTATACTAATAAATTTAACAAACTTAATGAAATGGATGAGTATTTACAAAAAATATAAATTGCTCAGATTAAAAGAAGAGGAAATACAATACCATTTCAGAAAAATAAATTGTACAAGCTATCAATGAACTCCCCAAAAAATAAAAACCTCTAGGGACAGACAGATATACAATTCTCTCAAACATTTAAAGAAGAATTAATTCCAATATTATATAAACTATTTGGGAAAATAGGTGAAGAAGGAGTCCTACCAAAGTCTTTTTATCATTCAAATATGGCGCTGATACCTAAACCAGGAAGAGCCAAAATATGAAGAGAGAATTATAGACCAATTTCCCTAATGAATATAGATGCAAAAAAGTTAAATAAAATGTTGGCAAAAAGATTACAACAACTTATCTTGAGGATAATACACTATGATCAGGTAATATTTATACCAGGAATGGAGGGCTGATTTAATATTAAGAAAACTGTCAGAATACTTGACCATATCAACAACAAAACAAACAGAAATGATATGTGTGTGAAGCACCATGTTGTGGTAAATAGAAAATACCTCTCAGAAGTCAAGATCTAGGTTCATTTCCCATCTCTGACACATAGTGGCTGTGTGATCCTAGCCAAGTCACTTAACTCCTTAATTCCCCAGAAAATGAATACCTCGAGTTGTAGAATAGTTGGAGATTTGTGTTGTTGGAGGGACATTCTATGTTCCCTAAAAAGAGAGACAGAGAAGGAGGAAGAATTGGAGAAAGGGAGAGAGAAACAAAGAGAAAGGAGACAGGGAAACAGGAAGAGAGAGAGAGAGAGAGAGAGAGAGAGAGAGAGAGAGAGAGAAGGAAATAAGTTGTGGGTTTTGGAAACAGGAGTGCTACTTGACAATAGATGTGATCCTAAGAAGGTGGTTCTGAATCCATTTATTAGGAGTTAAATTTTTTTTCCCCATTGGACTACATTTCCTAGGACTACACTTGGAAGGTGATACTAGAGTTTATGGTTTGTTTGTTTGATTTTGTTTTTAATCTTCCATTGTAAGTGGCCTGTTTATGATAAAGGAAAAATCCTTAACTTCAATTTTCAGCTTCTTCCACACACTCTCCTCTTCCTTTATTTCCCACCCCTGTTTCCCAAAATCTCAGACTTTCAATTAGATAATGGCCTCTAAATTAAGGCTTTTAGGGAATGATTTATTGAAAAAGATCTATCAGTGAATCTTTTTGTAATTCAAATATTTCTTGATTCACTTATGAGATCACAACTCAAAAGTGCACACATATGTGTAAGGTAAACAGTCATTCCCTAATTTATTAGTTGTGTTTTATTATATTGGGGTTTTGCTCCATTTATGCTACTTTTGAACCATAGCGGTTAATTTGGCATTTACCTGGAAGAGAAGATATATGGGAGCTTAGAATCTCACCATAGTTGCTTTATAAAAGATTTTCATTTCCATGAAAGCTAATCAGCATGTGTGACATTCCTGCTGGGAGATCAGTTTAGAACTACCTGGCTGTGACAGATTACAAATCTAACCTCTCAGTCTGGGATAAACAACAGACTACCAGGGCCTTTTTTTTTTCTTTTCTTCTCTTTTTTTCCTTTAGCTTAAATACAACTGATTAATTCGTCTTCCAGCATGCAAATTAGAAATCAATATTGTCTGCACTCTCCAAATACACAACAAGAACCCAATCATTTCCATACAACCTCAAAATTATATTCCCTTTCACCATTGGTAGCCCCTCTCTCCACTCTGGGGAATGGAAGTCAAAAAGGAGGGGAAAGATTTATTTTGTTGATAGGGTGTGAAGAAGGTAAGAGGAGTATTATTTTATGAAAATATGAAAAATACACACACAGAAACACATACATATATGTATATGGTTATGTATATGTATGTATCTATACATATACATATATAATACAGCCAAATATGCTCATCCATATATGAATGATTTACATATTATATGTGTGGGTATATACACACACATACACATATATCAAAGGGAAAAATTCTTAACTTCAGCTTCTTCTATACACACACATTCTCTGTGTGTATATATATAGTATATGTGTACATGAGTGTATATGTATTTGTGTATACATACATGTATACACATATACATATATACAAGAGAGAGAAGGTAGGGTTGATATAAATTCAAAGTGGGTGGCCCATGACATATTAATCCCTCACAGAGTTCATATATAGTCAAAAACCACACAAATTTGACTGGATTTGTTGTTAAAATTTCTTTATTAATTTGACTAAATAATGGCATTGTGGACCAAATGCACCAAAGGACCAATGCACATACATCATATTTCCCTTTTTTTAAATACAAGTGTTTCTAAAACAATGCTTTTTGTTTGTCAAATGTTTCCTTTGTGATTCATAATTTGAGTAATATGAGGAAAGATTATATTGCTTTAGGATTTATTTCACCCATCACCAACACTAAAAATATCATCCATCTACCTCCCCCAACCCTCCCGACCTCTGTGGGCACACAGCTGTGCTCATACACACACACACACACACACACACACACACACACACACACACACACACACACAAACACATACAGTGTAAATTTTCCAAAGATAGATTCTCATCAACCTACAAGGGCTGAATATATGGTATTGTAATGGGAATGCAAATTTGGAAGATCTTCCCTGCCCCTAGGCTAAAGTGCACCAGAAGCCTGAGGAGGGAGGCTTGTTTTTCAGTAGATACTTTTTGATTGGCCAGTGGGTCAATAAGGTTGTTACATTCTCTGAGCCAGGAGAAGGCTATATAAGCCCTGATGTGTAGCTTTGTTTTGGGACTCACTTTGAGAAGTATTCTGTGATTTGATCTGAATTCTGGGAAGCCGTTGTTGAGAGTCCCCCGGCTTTGAAAAACCCAGATGTGGAAACCCAGATGTTGACTGGGTATGGATGTAATGGTTGGACAGTTTGGAAATCTGTCTACTTGATCTGTTTCTGTCTTGATAATTCTGCCTATATGCTTTGAAGTTCGGGGTGCTGACCTTTTTCCCCTGAACAAGGTAAACGATATATGTCTGATTGATTAAAGTAAGCTTGTTAACCCATTTTGAGTTGCTTTCCTTTAACAAAGCAGATCCAAGAACCTGTGGTAGCTGCAAACCCTGAGGACGCTTGGGGTGCTTGCTGCTACAGGTATATATCACAGTCAATGTCAAAACCATATCCTACCAGGGCACTAACGCTTAAAAAAAAAACATTCCTTGATTGTGTTTCATGTGTTTTGTTTTCATATCATGTTCATTCTCCAATATTTCCTTCTGTCTTTCCTCCCCACAGAGCCATCTTCTATAACAAAGATTAAAAAAGCGGGGGGAAGTCGGTTCTTTAAAATCAAATGATAAATCCATCCTCTTTGGCAGAATAAATAATATTTCATACCCATGGTCCCCCACCTTTGCAATTCAGAGAGGTAATAGGGTACTGATTCTTTTAAGCATATTTTAAGCATCCTTGATATGCCTTTACCCTCCTGATTTCTGTTAGCCTTGGTCTACAGTCCAATTATCTAGTATGGTAAGTCTCAGAACAGAATACCAATGACATTCCTGATGGGCTCTCTAGAATCCAAGGTGTACTTTAGTCCATTCTTTCTCTTCAGCTCAGCAAGACTGGGAGCCTCCCTATTTTTGGAGGAGTCCTATTCATCCCTCACCTATTTTCCTAGCGTCAAGTAATAACCAAATTCTGAGAGGCCAAGATTAAACCCTCTAAGTTCCAGTGTTTGATTCAAAGAATAACAAAAATAAAGTCTTCAAATATATATTAATTTTGATTAATTATTTAAAACTTGTTTTTTGTTATAATGATAAAACAGCATTTCAAAACAATTTAGAATATTTCTTTAAAAAAGAGAAAAACTGTACCCTATTTCTGAAAGGGAAAATATAACACTCAAAGACACAAATTCATAAGGGAGTTATTTAAAAAAATCCATAGAATCACATGTTACAGATAAGGGAAATGAAGCTAGTAAACTTAGGTGACTTTTTTTTAAATAAAGAAACTGAGTCCCATAGAGATCATGATCACATTGCTAGCTAGTGGTAGAGTCAATTTTAGGAACTAAGTCCTTTGATTCTCAGGCTATTTAAAAATGTTTGTTTGCTTGCTTTTTACTTTAACATATACTGACTTGTTTTTGCAAATAAGGCACACATATTGGAATGGTTATTAATACTAATTCAATAACACCTACCTCACAGTGTCATTGTGAGTTCAAATGAGATATCTGTAAAAATGTTTAAACAAATATGCCTAGTACATAGTTGTTCCTTAATTAACACTTGTTCTCTCCCACCCTTCTCTTAATGCAAAGCATCTAGTGTTATTTAAAGTGTCTTATGGACGTAAAAAAAAACAATCTTTCATGACTTTTTGCAGTAAAAACTGATCTATTGGACATTTTGGAGACTAAGGAATTGAGGATTTATATGAAGGTTCTACAACTGGTATAGTGGTGGTGCCATCAATGGATATCCTGAAATATGGTAGAGGTCTGAGTTTGGATTTGGGGGCAGGGAGGAGAAAAATGATTCCTTGTTTGAAAGTGTTGAGATTTCTCTGATGAATTGAGTTCAACTTGTGTAATAGAAGGTGATAGAGCACTGAAATTCCAGGGATTTTTGTCAGTCATCTAAATAGAGAAAATAATTAAACCTCTGGGAGGGGATCTAGTCATCAGAGAGAATATATAGAAAAAAGAGAATTCAAGACAAAGCCTAGAAGAATGTTCATAGATAAGGGGTGAAATATGGATGATAAGTTAGCAAAATAGATTGAGAAGAAATAGTCTAGCAGATAGGGGTAAAACCAGAAAAGAATAGTGTCACAAAAACTCAGAGGGGAGACAATATCCAGGAGAAGAGAGTGATCAACTTTTTTAAATGCATCAGAGGTAAGAAGGATGAGGATTTAAAAAAATCCAGATTTGTCACTGGATGTTTACAAATATTTCAGTAGAGTCAATGAAACTTTGTTTTTTCCTTTATAAATTTTCATATAGATGATGTGCTGACCCAGCTTATAGATCTATAATAAAGGTCAGAGATGTAGGTTATGACTACATGTAGGTAAATGAGTTGGTTATGTCTACACATAGGTAATTGAGTTTGGGTATTTGAAATTTCTGATGCTCTGATTCACTATAGCTCATTAAAACAGTCCTATAAGCAGGAAGACCAAGAACTGTGTTTCTTGGTATTCACAGACCCGTGGAAAAGAGGAACAAGAGAATTTTTCTGTCTCTTAAATTGTAAGATGCATATACATTGATTCAACAGTGACAAAGACTTGAGTTTATGCCAGAGAAGACACTCAGCTAGGCCCATTTTTGGAATCTCACCTATTAATTAAATTAAATTGAACAAGTATTTATTTTGTACCTACTATTTGCCAGATGCTATTCCAGGAGCTAATGGTGCAAAAAAATTGTCTCTTCTCCTGAAGAACTTACGTTCTACCAGGGGGAGGGGGAGAGTAGTGACAGAATTTATAGAAATAAATAAATATTTGTGGGGAGCAGTGAATTCTAAGACAAATAGGAAAGGCTTTATGTGGGCATTTGAACTGAATCTTTTAGAGTGGTAGGGATTCCAAGAGATAGAGGAGAAAAGGAAAGATTCCATGAATGTGGGAGTTGAGGAGGATGGTCAGTTCTGAGAAGGGTTGCAGCTTTAGCAAAGACATGGTGGCAGGAAATGAAATTAAGGATCTGTAAGTAGACCAGTTTGGCTGTAACTGAGAATTTTTTTTCATGGGGATTGATTTAAAATATGCCTGAAAAAATAAATTAGAAATAGAACATAAAAGACTCTTATCTTAAAAGAAAATTGCATTCATTTATATTCTGAATCATTGAAATAAGATTAAATTATATTTTGTAGAAGTTTCTGTATTATAGAAAAATATGGCACATGATGGGCATGAATAGAATTCAATATATAGCCAATGAGGAACTTTGAAGAAGAGGAGTAAAAGATTTAATCTAGGAATTGTATGATGGGAAGAGATAATGTGTTGGCCAAGTGGTATGGGAGAGGGATTTCAGGTAAAATAACCAGAATGCACCATTGATACTACAGGAGAAAGCAAGGAAGGTCTCCAATAACTTGAAAAGGCCCTTTATGGTGAAATTATGATAGAACATAGACAAAGGTTGCATGGTGTGAGCAGACATGGCCAGACAAGAATTTGCATTGTTGAAAGGAACTTTCAAGTCAATGATACTACCTAGCCCCATTTTGAGCATTTGCATAGTTTTACTGATACTTATGGTTTACTTGTATTGGTTTTTGTTGCTGTTGTTGTTTGTTTATTTTTTTTTTATTTCAGACCTAGTGTAGACTCTGCTTCTGACTTAACAACCACCTAGCAGAACAAATCCCCCAATCTCTATGAGCTTCGGTTTTTTCTTTTAAAAGTCACCTAATTCAACCTTAGTTTTTAAAATAGTCATTGAGTGCTCATGACACATACTAAAGGAGGAAAAAAACCAGAATCAATCACAGTACCTCTTCTCAGAGAGGTTATAGTCTAAGTATGGAGGGTAGATTATATATATACATAAATAACTAAAAGACAAAATAGAACATGAAAGTATAATACGAGAAGAAAAAAAGTACTAAGAGAGGTCAGAAGAGGAAAAGGTACTTATAAATGGGGAGATCAGGGAAATCTTTATGAAAAAAAGTGGAATAGTTTCAGGCCTTCTAGGAATTAGAATTCTTTGGAATTGAACACTGAATACAATTGAAGGGTATTTCAGGTAGCACCTGAACAAAGCTAAAATAGCAGGGAAGCCTGGAGTATGTTCATAGAATGGCAAATAGTGTACTTGGTCTATAATGTATATTGTGCTTCTGAATTAATTTTTTTTATTATAAATCTTATGAAGTTTTATACTATACACTGGAGCTATATGAAGAAAAGGTCACTCTCTAAAATAAATGATTTTTTACTCAGATTTTTTTTTCATTTTTTATTATAGAAAAAAAGGGATCATTGAATATGAGCTGATCTCTGTAGAAATTAAGTCCTTTAGCTTATGGTTTCATATGACATATGATAGCCTCAGAAACATTTAAGATCCATTATATTATCAAGTCTGCTCTCCTGTAGTCTACTTTAAAACCTCCCTGCCAGGCGATTAAAACTAAAACTAATAACAGGTCAGTTGACAAGTAATTACTGAGGGCCCATAGGGTATGTAGTCCTGTATTAGATGCTTGAAATTAAAGCCACATAATTGAAAGGGGAACAAATATGGTCTCTTTCTCTGAACATAAGCAATATTCAATGCTATTTTCTCTTACATGGAGGGAAGATAGACTAATATAATGGGCATATATAGATAGCATGAATTTGCCGACAACAAAGCTGCACATAATAGGCACTTAATAAATGTTTGTCAAATTCAATAGTGCCTTATGCTTTTATAATGCTTTCTTCTTTTTCAAAGTATACATATTATTATAACATTTAAACATTGTTAATTCTCAGTAAGGCAAATGGTATGTTCCTGTTATAGATGAGGATACAGACCCAGAGGGCTAAAGGGTCTTGTCTAAGGTCACACGGTAAAAAAAAAAATCCTAAAAGAGGACAGACACTGTCTCCTAATGCTTTTCCTATTGAATGTGTACCATTTTTGAATTAGCCTCTAAAGTGACAGACCCAGGTACAATTCTGAAATTCTCTCAGAAAATCTCTCTGGTTCATGACCCCAACTAATGAATCTCTGGCACATGTTCTTTGTTCTCCATAAAAAGGGTCTTCTATTGTTTTGCAAACACTTACATTACAAATTAATAAATTATTTAATTAGTTGATGTCACTCACAAAGTGACATAAGCAGAAAAAGTTTATTTACACAACATATAAGATTGATAACTGAATCCATAGATAGTCAAGATGTCTCCCTCTTTCAAGTGGAATATATACAATCTGTACAATTTAATAGTAATCTTCTATGGAAGTCAGTTACTGAAAAGTCAGATAACTTCTACTAAGGGGTTTAGCCTTCTCCAAGGGATGGGTGTTGTTCAAGGCTGCTAAAGAGTCAACCTTGGGGTGGCTAGGTGGCGTAGTGAATAGAGTGCAGGGCCCTGGAGTCAGGAGGACCTGGGTTCGGATCCAGCCTCAGACACTTAACACACACACACACACACACACACACACACACAAATAATAGCCGTGTGATCTTGAGCAAGTCACTTAACCCCAACTGCTCTCCAAAAAGCAAAAAAAAAAAAAATTAATGGAGAAAAATGTTGGGGGTGGCCAGGTGGTGCAGCGAGTAAGGGTGCCAGCCCTGGTGTCGGGAGACCCAGGATCGGTTCCGGTCTCACATACTTGGTACCCACACAAAACTGGCCACATAACCTTGAGCAAGTTATTTAACTCCGACTGCTTTAAAAAAAAAAAAAAGAGTCAACCTTTGTACCATATCTGAACCATCCATGTAACTAACAGTTCCCCTGAAGGTCAGGATCTAGGCTTACTCCTATATATCATGCTTCATTGAATCTGATACAAAGAACTACTTGCTATTTCTAAATTTTGTGTTATTTTGTCCCACCGCTGTGGGTCTGTTTTCCTTGGAACAGAATTCTCCCAATTCTGTCTTCATCTGATACAATTCTTAATCTCCAAATCCCATTTCAGATGTCACTATTTCAAAGATACCTTCCACAATCCCATCATTTTTTGATTTTTTCTTGAGTTTCTTAGCTACTCTAGTTAACTCTTATGAATTCAATAATTTTTTATTTGCATATTAGTGTATATAGATACATGTATATATGTATATATTATGAATATGTATATATGTGTCTTTTGTGTGTAGATGTATATACATACATGCATACGTAATGTGTGTGTATATAGATATGCACATATATAACATGTGTGTGTGTATATATCTTTGCAAATACTGACTTACCCTACTCTTACTTCCTGAAGTCCAGTATACTACATTGTACCATTTCCCAAATATTCTCTGTTACACTTAAGGGGGTTTGGGGTATCTAGGCTCTCCTCAGATGACTCTAGGTCTTACCAAGGATGTTTCCTCAAGCAAAGGGAAGGTGCTTGGTACCTCAATTCCATTTAGCTTCTAACAGTCAGAGTTGGTTTTACAAAAGGACATTTACTTTAGAAAGTAGAATAACAAATACACAATTTACTCCCTAAATACATAGGTGGAATCATTCCTCCTCCCTCCTTTTACCACCTCAGTCTCTGGTAAAGGTAAGGAGACTAGGTTCATAGCTTCATTCAGTTCCTATAAAGCTCTAGTTCCAAAAGAAACTTTCTTCAGTTTTATATGCATGTGTAGTTTATGTAGGCATATGTATGTATTATTCCACCTACTAAGTTCTAATGGGGCAGCTAGGTGGTAGCAAGCATAGAATACTATATTTGGAATCAGGAAGACATCTTTATGAGTTTAAATCTAGCCTCAGACACTTACTGGATGTGTGACCCTGGGCAAGTCACTTAATCCTATTTGCCTCAGTTCCTCATTTGTAAAATATCCTTGCCAAGAAAACCCCAAAATGTTGTAATAGTCAGATATGACTGAAACAAAATGGACAAGTTATAAACTCCTTGTTTTATCTCTGTCTCCTCAGCACCATGCCTTGTACAAAGGAGGAGACTGATATATATTTCTTGAGTATATTAAATATATAAGCAATAAAGGATAGCAAAGGACAAACACAAGTGTATGAAAAGGTCCTGAAAGATTATTGTCAAGAAGGATCAAGTCCAATATGAGCTAAGGTTTAAAATAAATGCTATAGTCAATAAAACACATTTTTTAAAAAAATGTATTGAGAACAAGAAGAGTCAGAGAACTGATGAGAATCCTGTATTTTTAAGTAAGCAAGTGATAGATTTAAATAGTAACAGAATATAAGAAAGAAGAACAACTATTTAACTTTTGTTTTACTTATTTTTTTCCTCAGTCAAGTAGAATGATCTTTAGCCTGGGGGGAAGGGGGGGAAGAAGAGGAGGATTTTAAATGGCTAATAGGAAATAAAAACTCAAAATAAATATGGAAGCAGTTAAAAAGCACCCCCTTAAAATCAATGAATTCAGGTTATGTGGACCAGAAGAAAATCCAGGTTTTTGATAAAGAGCTAGTGAACCATTGTCAATAATTCTTGAAAAATCATAGTGGAAGAGAGCCTACCATTGGCCTCAAAACTGAGGAGATATCCTAATTTTCAAAAAAGGGAAAATAGGTATGATACTCATTCATGGTAAAATTCATTAATTTATTACTTAAAGGGCAGTTTGTTATATTTAAGAAGAGAAGAGGTGGCCAATATCAGTTCATCAAGGCTGTCAGATAATATAATTTCCTTATTTTTGTGGGATTATTTTATTGCTTAATAGAGCAGAAGAATGCATGGAATGCCATTGTGGAAAAGATGGAAGAATGGAGAGTTAAAGAAAATACAGTTAAGTGGATTTGGAACTTGTTGACTGACTCACAGAATCATGGGATGTAGAAGTTAAGAGGTACCTCAGAGATAGCAGAGAGAGTATTTATTCCAACTTGTAGCTTTATATGAATTCCTTCTGAACCTTTATTGGACTCAATGAGAATTTATCAATGGATTAATTTCAACTCATGGGTATGTCTTTGCCTAGATATGTTCAATGTGTTTAGCAATGTCATGGATAAAAGCAAAAATGCACTTAACAAATTTGTTTCATAAAATTAGATCCAGTCTTTGACCTAACTATACACACAGGATAACTAAATTATAATAAGTAACTGAAACACCTAGGTGGCATAGTGGATAGAGCTATAAGCTTGTGACTCATAAACACTTGACTTTGAACACTATCTCAGACACTGATTAGCTGTGTGACCCTGGGGCACATCACAAACTCTCTCAACTTTAGTTTCCTAATCTGTTCAATGGAGATGATTATGATATCAATGATAATAACAGTAGTAACATATTAGTATTTTTGTCAGCATCAGATAATACATTTAAAGAGCTTTGTAAATCTCTGTAAATGTTAAAATGCTATATAAATATTAGAATTAGTATTAACCCCCAGAGCTCTTTCATCAGTACTTATATCTGGGAAAGACTCTGAAAATGGACAAAGAACTTAATCCAAATCTGAGTAGGAGGAAAAAACAAACAAAAAAAAAATGTCAGTTTGCAGTGGGGAGACTATATAATTCTTTTAATGTCTCCACCCTTCTCCCTGATACATAATCCTATCATTTTTACATGTATATACACACATCGATCCATCTATCTCTATCCATACATATATACATACAAAGAGGTTAACCTCTGTGTGTGTGTGTGTGTGTACACTTGTCAAGGTCACATAGGCAGTGTGTATAAGAGGTTGGTTTTCCTAGTTCATAATACATGTGTATGTTTTTCCTTAATAACACAAATGCCAACCAAAAAATCTGGAGTATGTGTGTCTGTCTATATCTGAGTGTGATGAAAGAACATTTTTTTTTTGAAAGCTGACAAAATTGTCTTTTATTGTCTAGCAATATGTGTAGCTTATATATGGTGTACACTTAAAATATTTGCTGGATGAATTAAATAGAAAAGTATAAATTTTTCTTTTCAGAATACTAGTTGTATTGTAAATTACCTAAAATAGAAAGATGAGCAAATTCAAATAGAGTACTGGAAGCCATTTGCTAGCTACTTTAGGAATTTAAAATACCCTTTGAGAATAAAGGTCAGTTGCTTTATAGACTAAATAGGCCAGGTTCACTGTCTACAGGCTTCACTCTCCTTATCCGGGCTCATGTTCTCCATCAACATCAATCTCTTGCTGCAGCTGTGAGAGAGATATGCTTTCCCTGTTGCCTGATCATTCACTGACCTGTCTAGGAGCCTAAGTATCCATAATTCCCCTCTACTTTCTTTACTCCTCTTTCCTTAAGAATGTTCATGTCTTTCCATTTAACCCCCTTCACTTAGATTTATACTGCTCAACTCCTCCTAAAATGATTTAAACCAACTAATTCCAAATTCCACCTGGAAACTGATGATGTTTTTGCAACAACTAATCAATCAATCAACAAGCATTTATTAAGGCCTATTATGTGCCAGGCCTTAGATATACAAAGACAAAAATGAAACTCCGTCTAGAAGCTTACATTTCCTTGGAGAAAGTATATAGACATATAAGTATGTAAAAAATAGACCATTTTGAGGGATGCACTAGAAGCTAAAGTAAGTTAAAACATTGTGAAAGCTCTCTAATTGTCAAGTTTTCAGTGGAGGTTAGGCAGAGAAGTTCAAGCTTTCCTCATAGAGGGGATGGGTTACAATCTACAATGAAGAGGAAAAAACAAAACAAAATAAATGAATTTTCATTTTTCCTTTCAACCATACAGATTTCAAGACATGAATGGGTATATGGAATGAATGAATGAATGAATGAGTGAATGAATGAATGAACATTCCTTAAATGCCTATTATCAGCCAAGCATTGTTCTAGATCCTGGGGATATTAGTACAAGAGTGAAACAGAGCCACCAGTCTAAGAAAGTATAATCTAAGAGGAGCATGTAACAAATATAGCAAAGTAGCGTTCAGGGAAAGGAATTTTGGTCTAAAGATCTGAAGATATTATGAATGGAGCCATGGCATAGAGGATTGCCACACATTACCAGTAGCAATGGTGGTATCGATTTGACTACTATTCTCAGAGCAAGAACAAGATGTGAAAAGTATGTGTGAGGCAGAATGGTATGTAAGTGGTGGGTAGGACAAAGAGAAAGATGCCTAAGCTGGAATAAATCCTGATTTTCAGATGAATGGTTAGCTTAAGTATGAACCGAGGTCTGGGGCCAACTGGATATAGTAGATTACTATAGTAATCACTTACTCACCCATCAATCAGTATAGCTCAGCTCCTGATCAAAATACCACCTGAGTGAATTAATGGGGAGGGGTGGGGTGCTCTAGATTTATTATTCCTGGCAGGAAGAAAGGGAAGAGTAGCAGGGCAGATGGGAAGATATTTGTACAAAATAGGCCCTTGTGGATGGCTGGAGGGTATACAGACTATATTCATATCTAGATATAATTCCTCTCATCCTCTCCAGCTCTGTTTCAATTAAGGAGGCTGACCTAAGGGTAAAGATAGAATCCTAGGAATTCTCCCCTGAGATGGATGATGATGATGATGATTAGCAATGATAGTAGTAGCGGCAGCCACAGCCACAGAAAGAGGAGAAGGAAGCATAGCAACAGTACCTAATGAAGGAGATGGAGAAAGGAGACTTGGGATTAGGTTCTTGCTTGGACACTTAGTTGCATGTTTCTGAGTAAGGGAGAAATATCCATCTTAGCTCTGTTCCTGACTTTCTCTGGACTTTAAAGGTATGTCCATATCCTACTGGCTCATTCTGGAACTTTCCTCAGCACTTGGGGTCCACTTGCCCTGGAACAAATTGCCATCATGATGAACCATTCAACATAGACTCCATAAGGCCACTTTGCCCCCTTCTCCCCTTGGTGAGTTTCTCCTAAAGCCCCCATTTTGTGAAGAAGCCAAGGCTGGCCTACCTTTATTCTCTTTCCAACTCTGTTCCAGATTTCCTATCAACTTCAAAACTATGTTACTCTGCCAGGAATCTTCAGTCATCCCATCCACTATACTTTTCAGTTTCCTTTTGTGTATTGTCTTTTCTAATTAGAATGTAAGCTCTTTGAGGGCAAGGACTGTCTTTTATTTGTATTTGTATTTGTATCCCCAGCTCTTAGTCCAGTGCCTCACATACAGTAAGTACTTAAATGCCTTTTCTTTCTTTCCTTCCTTCCTAGTTATAGAAAGGTTATACTCTCTCTCAGTGACAGGAACACACTGATGGAATAATCTATCCTTGAAGTACTGATGTACTATTTACTTCACAGGATTGTTCAGAGGGAAGCAATTTGTAAACCTTAAAGCAATATAGAAATGTGAGCTATCCTATCATACTTTATTCCTTAAAATGCTTCAGTTCACTCATCTGCTATGCACAGAAAAGCTGGGGGTAGATGGGCTTAGGATTATACACATTTACAGATGATTAAACTGAGACTTTCCTAGGTGATCTGATTTGCCTAGAGATATATGAGAAGTCACTGACAGAGGTAAACACTGACCCAGGTCTCCTGACTCCTAATCCACCATTCTTTTCTTCTACCTCAGACTCCATGTAGATGGTGGTCCTCAGTGTTGGAAGGGAAAAGCAGTGAACACTGAAAAGAACACAGGCCTTGGATTCAGAGGGAATAGGCTGAAATTCTACCTACTACTTATGAAACCTTGAACACATCACTTGTCCTTTCTGAGCTTCAGTTTTGTCACCTGTAAAAATGGGAAAACTGGAATTTATTAGCTAGCATTTGTATAGCATTTTGAGGTTTGAAAACACTTTGTAAGTACCTTGTTTTATCTTCACAACAACACTGAAAATTGGGTGCTACTGTTATCCCCATTTTACAGGTAAGGGGACTGAGGCAAATACAGGTTAACCTAATTGCAGAGCTGCTGTCAGAGGTTGAATTTGAATTCGAATCTTTCTGACTCTTGGTCAGATGTTCTATACACTATACTTCTTACCTTAGATCTCCTCCATCTCTGGATATATGCTCCTAAATTCTAGCCTTTATAAAGTCCTGCTGTAATGACCCTAGGATCAAAAGAATTATTAGAAGACCTAAAAGAATGTATGTATTCGGGGTGGCCAGGTGGCGCAGTAAGAGCGCCGGCCCTGGCGTCAGGAGACCAGGGATCGGTTTCGGCTTCAGAAATTTTGCACCCACACAAAAAATAACTGGCTGTGTAACCTTGAGCAAGTTACTTAACCCCAATTGCTTTAAAAAAAATGTATGTATTCAATTCAGTTCAGTCATCCAGTCCACAGCACTTGCTGATTGCCTATTGCAAATATAGAGCATTGTGCTTTATTTTACTAATGAAAGTTGATAATAATGAAGAAAATATCTAAGGAATATATAATCTAGTAGGGACTGATATAGCATGCCCATTATGATAATATCTTTAACCACAAGATTATACAATATGGTACAGAGAATGCATCAATTAATAATGGTAAAATTCAAGTTGTTTCAATTAACTTCAATTTTACAAGCATTTATTAAGCACCTACTAACTAAGCACTGTGCTGAGCAATGAAGGTATAAAAGACAAAAAACAAAACAAACAAAAAACTGCCCCAGGGAAGGTTATTTTCTATTGGGGGAAAATCAACAGGAACACTTTTAAGTATATGCAAAATACTTACAAAGTAATCATTTCATTATTGGTGTTGTTCAATTTCCTTTCTGTCTCTCCCCTCCTACCTTCCCTTATGCAAATGCTTCTAAAATAACAAAATGGTTGCTTTCTGTCTTACTGTAAAATAACCCAGGTTACTACAACAAGGCCTAAGGGCAGATATGATAACCTGGCTGGAGGCATAATTAGTGCCCAGTGTAACTTAAATTGCAGTATTTGACCATTCAAGGCAGCTCTTGCTATCTCATAGCCTCAGGCTAAACTCTTTGGCCCTAGGGATGTACTACCAGAGAAAAGCTTCATAAAACACTGAATGACATGGAGGCTCATGAATGCTGACACTCTCTATGTTCCAAAGCTCTCATTCAATTCCTTAGACCTCCAAGATACTACTACCCATTTCACCAACTGCTCAAACAGTTACTTTACAGATCTTTGACCTGCATTTTCTCTGTGGCCTAATACAAATACAAATGATACTTTTTTAATGAAGTCTTCCTATATTCTAGCCCAATGGAAGTGATCTCCCTTTTTGAATTTCCATTTCACTCTAAGCCTCTCAGATTGCACTTTCACAGTCTATCTTGTTGTCTGTCATCCTCTGGCCCAACCTCTGTCTTCTACTTCGTATTTATTAATTTAACACTTCGAAAACCTTAATAAGTTAAGATTTATTAAATTTTATCTGATTATTACTGGAAAAGAAGTTAATTCAACTGTGTTGATGCTAGATACATACATACATACATACATTTATACATGCAACATCCATTAAGCTTTTACTATATACTGAAAGATGAGATCTTACTGAATTATTCCTACTAGAGTTAGCTAAATTTTAGCAGGACATATCATCTTGAAAAGTGAATCTTTATTTGTGGAAATAGATAAAATGTCATAGAAAAACTTTTAGATTAAGAGTAGGGAGATCCTACATTCCATATGCTGCTTAAAATGAGAGAGACAGAGAGAGACAGACAGACAGAGACAGAGAGGAGTTAGAATTGGAATAAGGAAAACCTAAGTTTGAATCTTATCTCAGATACTAAATTTCTGAGTAACCTTGGGCACTTAAACACTTTTAGTCTCAATTTCCTTATTTATAAAATGAAAATAACAATAGCATCTACTTCACAGGGTTGTTGTGAGGATGATGTGAATTATTATAAACCTTTAAGTGCTACAGTACTATATAAATAGAAGCTATCATTATTATCTATGATCTTTTTTATTTATAAAGAATTACTGTGTTGTGTGTATGTGCTCATGGTGGTGGAGGAAAGAGGTCAGGGAGGAGAGAAGAGGGCCAGATTCAAAAGTCTTGGGTTCTAAAATAATTCTTAAGCAAACATTTTATTTACTTAAGCTTGGTCACACCCAAGAAAGTCAATGAGAATACTCCCAAGGGAGGAGGTGGAGCCAAGATGGAGGAGTAAAGGTGGGGACTCGTCTGAGTTCTCCCCAAAACACCTCCAAATGCATTTAAATAATGACTTTAAACAAATTCTGGAGTGGCAGAACCCACAAAAAGATGGAATGAAGGTCAGTAAGAAGGGTCTGTTGCACCATGGTAAGAGTGGAGCAAAGTCCATGATAGGCTGTGCCAGCACAGACCTGGCTTCAGCAAACCAGGAGAAGGCTTTCAGGTGACTGAATCAGAGGTAGCAGGTTTCCCTGACCTCTCAGCCCACAGATGGTAAGGGGATCAGATAACAGGGCAGAAGGACATTTACAGGGATACCTTTGCTGGCACTAGGGGCAGGACTCTATTGCATGGCCTGTGCTTAGATCTGGGTTGCAGTCCTGGGTCCTAGTCCCAGTTTGAGGAGGAGCACAAGCTACAGGAGAGCAGATACCCTGGTCACAGTTCCAGGGTTGAAAAGAGTGATTGTGGTCACTCACAAACCAGTGTACAGAATAGAAGAGTAGTAAACACACCTCTCCCTACATCATACCACCTTGGAAGAGCAAAAAACTTTTATGGCCCCAGAATTACTTCTGAAAACAGCTGTACAAAAAAGCAAAGCTTGGGACGGTACCCCCTCCACTTGGGAAGCAGAACCCCACTTTAGCATGGAGTTAAAAGTCAGGAAATAGGCTGAAAAATGAGCAAACAGAAAAAAAAAACATTCTGACCATAGAAATTTACTATGGTGACAAAGAAGATCAAAAACTCAAAAGATAACAAAGTCAAAACTCCTGCATCCAAAGTCTCAAAGAAAAATATGAATTGTTCTCAGACCATGGAAGAGCTCAAAAAGGATTTTAAAATTAAGTAAGAGAGGTAGTAGAAAAGTTGGGAAGATAAAGGAGATAAAATAAGAAAGTCATAAAAAAAGAGTCAACAGCTGGGTAAAGGAAGGACACACATACACACACACTCTAAAGAAAACAATTGTTAAAAACAGAATAGACCAAATGGTAAAAGAGGCACAATAATCAAATGAAGAGAAGAATGCCTTGAAAAACAGAACTGGCCAAATGGAAAAGGAGGCACAGAAGTTCACCGAATAAAATAATTCCTTAAAAATTAGAATTGAGCAAATGGATGTAAATGACTTTATGAGAAATCAAAAAACATCAAACAAAGTCAAAACAATGAAAAAAATAGAAGAAAATGTGAAATATCTAATTAAAATAACTGACCTGGAAATAGATGCAAAAGAGATATCAAAAAATGAGCCTAGACATCATCTTTCAAGAAATTGTCAAGGAAAACTGTTCTTTTATTCAGGAACCAGGGGGTAAAAGAGAAATTCCACCAATCACCTCCTGCGAGAGACACCAAAAGAAAAAACTCTCAGGAATATTATAACCAAATTCTAGGCCTCCAAGTTCAAAGAGAAAAATACTGCAAGCAGACAAAAAAGAAATGATTCAAATATTGTGAAGCTACAGTCAGGATAACACCAGGTGTAGCAGTTTCTATATTAAAGGATCAGAGCACTTGGGATATGATATTCCAGAGGTAAAAAAAAAAAAAAAAGCTAGGATTACAACCACAAATCACTTCCCCAGAAAAAAATGAGTATAATCCTTCAGGGGAAAAAAAAAAAGAATTTCAATGAAATAGAAGACTTTCAAGCATTCTTGATGAAAAGACCAGGGCTGAATAGAAAATCTGACTTTTAAATACAAGACACAAATGAAGCACAAAAAGGTAAACAAGAAAGAGAAATCATAAGGGATTCAATAAGGTTAAACTGTTTATATTCCTACATAGGAAAATTATATTTGTAACTCCTAAAAACTTTCTCATCATTAAGACAGTTAGAAGGAGAAAACATAGACAGAAAGCAGAGGTGTGAATTTAATGTGATATGATTATCTAAAAAAATAATAATAAATTAAGGTATAAGAAAGAATAATTTCCTGGGAAAGGGAGAGGTTGAATGGGATAAATTATCTGACATAAAAGAGGCCTAAAAGAGATTTTATAGTGGATGGTATCACATAAACCTTACTCTCATTGGAATCGACTCAAAGAGAGAATAAAATACACTCAGCTGGGTTTAGAAATTTATCTCACCATACAGAAAAGTAGGAGGGAAAGGAATAAGATAAAAGGTGGGGAGCTGCTGACACAAGGGAGAGTAGTTTGGGGCACATAAAAGTCAGAAGCAAAATAATTTTGAGAATGGACAGGGTAAAAGAAGGGGGGAAGGGGGAAGAAAGAGAGGCAGAAGAGAGAGAAAGAGAAAGTAGGATAAACAGGGGAAAACTAGGATGGAGGTTAATATACAGTGGATAATCATTATTATGAAAAAAAATTTACAGTAAGTTTCTCTGATAAAGACTTCATTTCTCAAACATACAGAAAACTCGGTCAAATTTAAAGAAATAAGAGCCATTTCTTAATTGATAAATGGTCAAAGGTTATGGACAGGTAGTTCAGACAAAATAATCAAAACTATTTATAATCATATAAAAAAAAACTCTAAATCAGTACTGATTAGAGAAATGCAAAGTAAAACAACTCTGAGCTACCACCACATGCATGTCAGACTGGCTAATATGGCAGAAAAGGAAAATGACATATTTTAAAAGGGATGTGGGAAAATTAAAACACTAATGAACTGTTGGTAAAAATGTTTACTGATTTAACCATTCTGGAGAGCAATTTGGAACTATGCCCAAAGGGTTATAAAGCCATGCTCATCTTTTGGCCAAGCAATGCCACTATTAGATCTATATCCCAAAGAGACAAAAAAGCAAAAAGGAAAAGGGCCTATGTGTACAAAAATATTTGCAGCAGATTTTTTAGTGATGTCAAAGAATTGGGAATTGAGGGGATATCCATCAACTAGTGAATGGCTGAACAAATTATTGTAAAATGATGAGAAAGATACTCTCAGAAAAACATGGAAAGACATATTAACTGACGCAAAAGTGAAATGAGTAGAACCAGGAGAACAGTAAGAGCAATATGGTATGATGACCTACTTAGCTTTTCTCAGCAATATAATGATACAAGACAATTTCTGTAAGGACTTATGATGAAATACACTATCTATCTCCAGGGAAAAAACTGGTAGAGCCTGAATTCAGATCAAAGATATTTTTATTTTCGTTTTCCTTTTTTCTGTTTTCTTTCATAGAATGATTTACATGGAAATGTATTTTGCATGACTACACACTATATAACCTATGTCAAATTGCTTGCCTCCTCAATGCAGTGGAGGGGAGTGAGGGAGAAAATTTGGAACTCAAATTTTGAAGAAAAAAAGTTAAAATTGCTTTTATATGTAATTTGGAAGAAATTTAAATAAGGGGAAAAAAGAATACTGGCAAGTTCAAATTGGGTTTGCAGTGCTACTGTGACCTTTATTTACTCAGGACCTTATTTCCCAAAGCCTGCTTTTTCTTTCTTTTTTTTTTTTAAACAGGAAGATTTTATTCACAGCAGGTAAAACTAGTGGACGCCTCAGTCTTATTGGGCTGAGCTGAGTGTTGGGGTGGGAGGGGAGGCTTGGTTCCACTACCTGGCAGCAAGGAGTGAGTTCCTGAGGACCACAAAGACTGAATCCCCTCCAAAGGAACATTTTGTGAATGTAACCATCTTTGTTCATTACATCTGGTAACATACTGGTTTCGACCTTTTCTTGCCTTTGCCGCCGTTGGGTACCTCGGTCCACCTCTCCGCGCTCTCCAAGGCCACGCTGCGGCGCCTGTTAAAGGCCTGCGCTCAGCCCCGAAGTTTCTTGTTGTTGCGGCAGTTGATGACAACCTGGGCGTTGTTCTTCACCGATTGGGTGTGCACTGACTGGGGGCCAGCGTTGAACTCCTACCCTCCCCCTTCTGCAGCCCCTCAGGCGTCATCTCGCCCTTGGGCTAGCTTGGGAGACTCTCGGTAGCGGTGGCCTCTCGCAGAGGCCGCCTCTTGACTCTGGCTCCGCGCCGGCCAGCGAGCGCGGCGAGCAAGCCCACGGCAGCAAGACCGTCTGTAGACACACCCCATGAGCTTAGACATCCTTGGCAGGTTTGTTGTAGAAATGCGTCGGGGTTACAGAACTATCCCAGTGCCCCTTTTCTCAGGCCGTCGTCGGAAGGCCTCTGCTCTGCTTATGCAGGACAGAACAGACCCAAGTGTGAGTTGCTATGAAAAAACAAGTGACCGGCTTAATTTGTTTTTCCCCTTCAACTGTTCTGGTGAGCTTGCTCCCTTTGCTAATTAACCAGCTTTGGTTCTGTTTTGGTCTGTTAAGTGCTTGAAGCTGTTGACTATACCGTTAATTATTAACTTTCTGCATTTCCTTTCATGGGATTTGCAGAGATTTGATAGGAGTTCAAATGATGATCTGAGAATTTCAAAAACCTTTCCATAAAGCCCTGAATTCTTTGATGTTCTCAGAGCTTGTGGTCTACCAAACATCTCTCTTGCTCTTTTTTGTAATATCCATATTAAGTTTGGAAACCAGAATAATTTATCTTGCTTCCTTTTATCACTCTGGCTTCAGGGTCCAGTTGGTTCAGAGAGAGAGAGAGAAAGAAGGAGGGAGGGGGAGAGACAGAGACAGAGACAGAGAGAGAATTTAATTGAATATTAAAGAAAGAAAAATAAATAAATTTTGTTTAAACTCAGAGGCAGCCTGATGTAGTAGATAGGCCTTTGGACTTGAAGTGATAGGATCAAAGGTTCAGGGCTGGAAGGGAAATTAGATGCAATCTATCCAATCCTTTTATTTCATAGATGAGGAAAAGGAGGCACAACTAGGTGAAGTGTCTTGCCTAACACCACACCATTTGTAATCCATAGATCGATAATTCATTCTACCTATAATAGACGGATATCATAGATCATAATATCTATGTCACCTCACTTTAGATTCATTGTAATGGTCCACTGTACTATTCTGCCTCCCACCTCTAAACACTGATTAGTTGTAGGACCCAGGGCAAGTCATTTTACACCCAAGTACCTTGAACAACTCTCTTGGATTTAACTACTGAGCCATAGCTGAGCACCCTAAGGACCAAAGGACCTTTCCAGCTGACTTGTAGCTGGAACCTTCAATATTTGTTGTCTTTCCTATTATGATATGAACTCCTTAAGGACTGCACTTTGCACATAGTAAGTGCTTAATCAATGCCTTTTCATTTATTCATTCATTCGTTTGTACAATGGTTGCAATCTACATATTGGATAGGATTTTCCACACCGAGGAATTTGGTGTGAGAATTTAAGTGTGTGTGATTTTTTTTGTCTTTCAATAGCCTAATGATTTGAGAGCTGGAAGGTACTTAGTGGTATTCTAGTCCAGCACTTTAATTTTACAGATGAAGAAAATGAGGCTCATAAAGGTTAAATGACTTGCTTCTGTTAAGATTCAAATTCAGGTCCTTTGACTTCAGGTCCAGCACTCTTTTCACTGTATATGGTTTCATTTGTCTCCCTTTCATTCCTTCCATTAAAAAAAATGTTAATAAACAGCCATATAAACTTATAATATAATGAAGTGGAAAAAAAAAGTTAATTTCCAACCACTGCCTACGATCAGGATCAATATAAATATTAATAAGAAAATAAATGTGTATCCTAATCTGTAAGAGTTTCCAACACATCCAGGCTGGAGTTCACACTAGAATAATATTTAATGCTCTAATGAAAGAGAATTAGCACCTGTCCTGGAATTTTAGTTCCCTTAGGTTTCTCCTAATGACTGTTTTCCACTCTTGTTACCTGCAGGGGCTTGTGGAACTTGAAGAGCTCAATGTGAAGAAAACAGGTCCTTCCGGACCCTCTAACTCTATTATTATCAATGGAGTGTTTTGCAGAAGCAGTGAAGCACCTTTAACTAGCCTGGGCTCACTGAGGATCTAACAAAGTATTTTTAAACACATAAAGACAGGAAATTGAAAGTAATTCACAAAGGGCTTTAACACAAGGTGTATTTTCAAGAAGGAGACCAGAAGTCTCCATGCATCAGCTTGGCCTTTTTTTTTTTCCAAAGGTGTGCTTTAAATACAATTATGTTTGTGTCTTTGAAATGGGGAGGGACCAAACTAGTTGGGCTCAGACCCTGTAATTTACAGTAGTTGTCTTTAATGAGGCTATTGAGGGAATAGAGAATGTGTACAGACTTAGGAGGCAGGAAGGGCGGAAGTAGTTGTCTAATAGAAAACAGAACTTCTGAAAAGTGACTGGGGAAGACTGGGAAGGCAATAGTAAAAATTAGCATGCCAGCCTTAACTATAGGAAACATAGCCTTCAGTCAGTAGCTTAATACAAAGTGACAGTTACTGAACTACAATAGGTATATTCAGTTTTTGACAACCCCTAACCTCTTTTACTAAGAGACTTTTTGGAAAGTATTTGTCCTATATCATGTGATGTCCCATCACATGGGGTGACTATTTCAACATATGACCCAGTAAAAAGTGGAAGAGTAACTGTTCCCTGAATAGCTTTATTATTTCCAGGTAATTTAAGACTTCTTGATTCTGTAATACCAGGACCTTATTGTATCTCTCTGTATGCACATGCAATTAAGTGCATAAAGAGCATGCATAACATACTGTGACTATAAATGACTATTTGTGTATTCACACACGATTAAAATGCAGGGAGGGCTTGTTTCATCCTTTTGTATCCTCGCTGCCTAGTATAGTGCCTGACCCATAGGCATTCAATTTTAAAATTTTAATTTAATATGTGCTAGTCGATTAATCATTTGGTTGGCCACTAGTTCGAACCATGACATTTAAGGCATAGAGAAAAAAGTTTTGAAACATTCTTAACTGGTAAATCTTTCTCACAAAAGGAAACTTTGAGTCAAAGAGAATAGGTAATGTTATCATTTTAATATTTTCCACTATATTCTCACCATGGGATTTTGATAAATGACAGATAGGTAGATATATGGATGGATTAATAGATAGATAGACAGATAGAAAGATACATAAGAAGATACAGCTATCTTCTGACTTACACTACCATAGTTCAGACCCTCACCACCAACTATTGCTAAAAAGCCTCCTATTTAGATATCCCTGTTTCAACCCTCTCCCCTTTCCATCCCATTTTCTACACAGTGGCCAAAGTGATATTCTTAAAGCTTATCTATGACCATGTTACTCTCCTTTTCTGTAAATTCTAATGTCTTCCTCTAGGAAGACCTCTAGGGTCAAATGTAAACTTTTCTATTAGGGCAATGAAAGCCATTTACAACCTGGTTCCAGCCTACCAATACACCCTTATTAGATATTTCTATCTTTCATATAATCAGTGGTATAGTAAAGCTGATTTTCTTGCTGTTCTTCACACATACAACATTTCATCTCCTGACATCTGTGACTTTGTACAGGACGTACTCATGCCTAGAATATATTTATTTCCTGTCTTTACAATTTAGGTTTATAATTTCTAGTTTCCATCAAGGTCAAGCTCAAGCACCATCTTCTACTATAGGGTTTTCCTGATCACTACTCCCTCACAGCTTCAAATATCTCCAAATAAATTATATTTTGTATTTCTTTTTATATCTTGTATTTCTTTTTATATATTTATTTGTGTACATCTTCTTCCTATAGAATGTGAACTCTTTGAGGGAAGATAATATTTCTTTCTTTTTTGCTTTCTTCCTTCTTTCCTTCCTTCCTTCCTCCCTCCTTCCCTTCTTCCTTCCTTCCTTCCTTCCTTCCTTCCTTCCTTCCTTCCTTCCTTCCTTCCTTCCTTTCTTCTTTCTTGCTCTTTGCATTTGTATCTCCAGAAGCTAGTGCATTGCCTGACACATTAAATGCTTGGTAAATCATTGTCTTTCACAACTTTATATACTTAAAAGTAATTACGCACAGTCAACAAGCATGCATTAAGCATCCACTAGATTCTAGACAATGTGCTAGGTACTAAGGAAAGAAAAAAAAGAAATCAGTACTCTCAAGAAACTTATATTGGATAGCCTAGTATTCATGTTCTCATTTTTAATGGTTAGGAAATAAAGAGCTATGAAATACTGCACTACAATTCTTTCCACAATCAGTGGCATTTTGCAGAAGTTCAACTCAAGCTGCAGTCTATCATTTCATTCCCAGGATCGCTGAAGCAATTTAATGTCATTAACCTTTGAATCTTCTGAGCATATTGTTTAGTGATCTCCATAAAAAGTACTGGAGAGCCAGAAATGGTATGGTCCTGGTGGGGAACCTGCAGCCCCGAGGCCATATGTGGCCCTCTAAGTCCTAAGGTGAGGCCCTTTAACTAAATTCAAACTACACAGAACAAATCCCTTTAATAAAAGGATTTGTTTTATAAAACTTAGACTCAGTCAAAAGGCCACATACAAGGACCTGGAGGGCCAAATATGGCCTCTAGGCCACAAGTTCCCCACCCATAACTTATGATCTGACCATTCATGTGCCTCTATAGGAGATTCTAATCACTACAGTTTCAGTGATACTTCCCACCAACTCTTAATTATTAAACTCTTAAATACTTTATACTGATAGTCAACATTTTACAACAAGATCTGTTACTTGATTATTCCGGGAACTCCCTCCAAGTAGTACACATAACTTTCAGTTTTAGAAGACTGTCTGAAAGTCAGAGAAGTTAAATGACTTGCCCATGGTCACACAGCTACTGTCAAAAGGGTGAGATCTGAAACCATCTATGACTGACAGACATTATAATGTGCTCGACAGAAAACTGGCCTTGCAACCAGAAAGACCTGTATTCAATTTCTACTTTTGACACATATTGGCTATGTGACCTTGGGCAAATTACTTAGCTGCTCAATGCTTTAAACAATAGTAAAATTATAAGTTACAGAGAATGCGTGGATCTATTTTGATAGAGGGAGTTTCCTCATCCAAAATTTCCCTGGAATGATGAAATCATAGTCTTAGTTCCTGACTCTCTTAATGACTCCTAGTCTAGTCTTCATTATGACTAGACTTGCCATCTCTCTCCTTTCTTCAGGAGTGTAATGGTTATGGGATCTGAAGATCTTCCATGCCCCCTTGAACTTGCTGACATAGCAGGAAGGGGTGGGGCAGAAGGAAGCTGGAGCTGGAGGCGATGCAGTAACTGGAAGCAGCAGCGGCAGCAGTGCAAACTCCTTTTTCTTTGAGCCAGTCCTGCTGAGGACTTCCAGGGACAGGAACTGTGGGGGGCCACAGCTGCTGGGAGCGGGCTGCGTGGATGCTGAACAGTTGCCATGAATGAGGAGAGGAAGACCTTTGCCTGTGGTAGCCTGTTCTGTTTGAAGGCTTGAGTATGTGGGTGTTTGCTGCATTAATTACATGTGCCAACTCTATAGCTACTGTGATGGCTTTGACTTTCTGGTTTGGGGACTCAGTTTTCTGGTATTTGAATAAATGTTCTAGCTTCATTTCCTATGTAGAGAGCCTGTTATATTTTGTGATTAATAACCATATCAGCATATTTATAGTTACTGTAGGCATTGTGAATAATGCACTGTTGATACAAGGAGGTAGGCAAAAATGAGTGGACTGCCCTTTCTATGGGCAAGTTATTTTAAATGAATGAATAAGCATAGCTTTAGTAGAAGCTGTTTTTTTTATAATTCATTAAACATATCATTCCACACATGGCATATTTCAGCCATGTACCCACACACCCATCTATCCATCCCTTCATCTATTTATAAAACAAACATTAATTAAGTACCTACTATATACCCTAGAAGAATAAAAATAAAGGCTATTATCAAAGAATTGTATGAGAGGATGAGAAGGTGGGAGGAAGCTGGTGGTACAGTAGATTGAGCACTGGGCCTAGAACAAGGAAGACCTGAGTTCAGTGTTGACTTCAGATACTTATTCTATGTGTAATCTTAGGCAAGTCACTTAGCCTCTGTTTGCCTCAACTTCCTCATCTGTAAAATGAAGATAATAATAACATCTAATTTGCAGGATTTCTTGAGGACTAAATGAGGTAAATTAAATGAGGCACTTTGGCACCTTGTAGGTGCTATATAAATGCTTATTCCCCCATCCATCTATGCACACAACAAATACAGATTAAGAACCAGCTATGTGTACTCGAAAATATGACATCAAAGAATTATATGAGAGAAAGAGAAGATGGGATGGTCACAGTCACAAGAATGAGGAATGACAGGTGGCCATCCAGAATGTTCCTCTATTATGGTAGTAACACCTTCAACATGTTGAGTAACTGCCCTGTGGTAAAATTTGAGAGCAGGGAGAAAGATGAGAATTAGAATGGGCAGGCATGGATGGGTTTTGATATGCATCATTGAGGGAATTCCAAAATAGATCAGATCACAGCTCCATTTCAGTATGTGACTATGTTCACAAAAGAAAATAAAAATTTTAATGTGACCAGTCCCTGACTACAACTATCAAAGTTGTAATGAGTGAATTTTGTCTCAACATAGAATCTTCTAGGTCTTGTACTCCAGTCTCTAGAATTGGAATAGTTCCAAATATTTTAGAAAGTCCAGTTTAGGACTTTGTAACTGCATCCTAGGTAACTAGGACCAGGTAAATATAGCTACCCTAACCTAGTGAACATGAGAGTAAATTATTCTTTAAAAAGACCTTGATTTTTTTATTTGCATTTATGTGTATATACATATGTACACACATACACATACATACATACAAGGTAGGGACATGTGATGGGAATGGAAATTTAAGATCTTCCCTGCCCCTAGGCCCTTTGATAGGCTTAAGTGCACCTGGAGCCTGTGGCAGGAGGCTTGGTTTTCAGGAATGCCCACACCTTGGTGCTTTGTGATTGGCCAGTGGGTCAAGAGGGTTGTGACATTCTCTGAGCCAGGAGAAGGCTATATAAACCCTGATGTGAGGCTTTGTCTTGGGGCTCACTTTGAGAAGAGTTATGTGATTTGATCAGACGAGATTCTGGGCAGCCGTTGAAGCCCCTGACGGAAAACCCAGATGTTGGTGCTTCCCTCTCTGGTAACTGACTAGGTATGGATGTAATGGTCAGACAGTTGGAGCCCTGTCTGCTGAAATGTTTCTCTGTCTTCTTGTAATTTCTGCTTGTAACCTGTCTGTATACTCTGAAGTTCGGGGTGCTGAATTTTTCCCCTGAACTAGGTAAATGATATGTTTGATTGATTAAAGCAAGATGGTTAACCCATTTTCAGTTGCTTTCCTTTAGAAAACCAGATCTAAGAACCTGTGTTGGCAGCCACCCTGGGGATGCTGGGTGCTTGCTGTTACAGGACATTATGTAGAAAGAGGAGGGAAAGAGGAGGGGAAAAGTCATTAGGCTAGACCACACTCCTAGAAATATCTAACATTACCTAGATTGACCTATGCACCACACCAAAAAAAATCTTTATACCTTCCCCTTTAATTTGCCTCTAGTGAAATTCAATAAGTATTCTACGCCAGTGAGGAAAGGTATGTGGATAAGATATAAAATGGTATGTCATTGATGTGTCATTGTCTCTGGCTTCAAATAGCTTTCAGTGCAATCTTGCTTAGAAGACAAGATCTACATATATGAAATAATTAGAGAAAATTTAAGATAAAGTATAAATCAAAGATCAAAGAGTGTGTTACAAATGCTAGAAGAGTTGGGAAAGGGAGATGGTTGTATGTGCCTCATTTATAATTCGGGGTGGGGGCAGAGGACCTTAAAATGAACTTTTTCTGTATCTATTCCAGTTTTCCAGATACGAAGAGCTCTGTCTACTCCTCTGAGTCCAGTTCCCTCCATTCTGAGCCTCCATCGCTATGTAGTAACTCCAATCACTGCTAACCTTCCCACCCCAGATGCTTGGCACACCATTATTTGTTTATTTTTTTTTTAAGTCGGTGACCATTATAGCTATTGTGTTATCCCTACAGCATTAGAGAAATGGTATAAGCAAAAAAAAAAAAAAAAAGTCATTACTTTTGAACTTCCAAGCTGCTTGATGTAAGGGAGAAGATTTGCAATAAAATAGTAATCGTTAAAAATTTTCTTCCTTCAGGAATTCCAATGTGGTTTACTCTTATCTTCAGGTTCCATTTGCAAGGAGGTAGTGAAATTGCACTGGAATTTGATGTAAAAGTTAGTAGCCCTTATCAGAAAAGAACAGTACCCGTGGCATTTCCAGAATTGATTGCAATTGTTCCTTTGGTAGCAGCAAAGGTCTGTTCCTTCTGACCATGTGGTCTCTGATCTGTAACACTGTCCCACATTATTCACTGGGGCCTTTCAGAGGTAGCTACTGGCAAAGGCCCATGCATTCACTGGAAATGGTTCAGTGGAGAGAATCGGTATTAATATTGAGACTTTAATTCCGCCAACTAAGGTTTATAGAAAGCCCCTGCCCCTGATGAGATGAAGATTAGATGACAGGGAAAGAAATATGAAAACAGGCAAAGAAAGGTAAAAAGAAAGAAACCAGAAAATAGAAGAAAGAAATGTGTTTTGGGGTCCCTGAAAAATGACTGATGGAAAAATGATGTTAATTTAAAGAGGAAAGAAAAACAGGGAAAGATATGAGGATCACTCACTACAGGTCTAGTCCTAATTTTAAACTTTTGCTAAGATAATAAAGCAATATAAATTTACTGCCAAGTAGGTTAATTGAATGAATGAATAAATTAATGAATTGATGGCAAAATGGAAATATATAAATGTATATATAGACATTATATGCATAAACGTATATCATACACATAGATGTATAAAATGTCTATATGTATGTGTTCATATATTTTATAATATACATATATGTACATGTGATATTTATGCATATATATGCATTTATATTTCTTGCTATGTGCCAACTACTTTGATAAGTGTTGAGAATACAAATACAAAAGTGAGAGATACATACCTTAAAATGCTTATTTTTTAATAGAAGGACGCAATACATGTAGGAAAATAGTTGACAAGGATGTGGCTCTTTGGTTTGACAAATTACATGGATGGTGAGTACAGCCATAAGGGCATTCATAGGTTCCACAGAGTTAATATTGATTTAATTAGAGAGTGCCAGAATCGGAAAGTGATGAGAAGGAGGGCTACGTGCACATTGTCAGGACAGATAACAAGATTGCTAAGGTAGAATGTGAAACAGAGTTGGTGCAAAATAGGTATGGTTGCTTTTCTGCCATACCCACCAATAAGAATTACTAAAGAACCAGAACAAGAGTTCCAGAGATAAAAGAGTTAAGTCCTCCATCACATAGATTGGATGGTGCAGTTAGAGAGCAAACTGGAATTTCCAATGGACCAGAGAATGTAGCATCAGGCTGACTAGATGGAGAAAAAAAAAAGATAGAATCGTCCTTTTACTTTTCTTTAAGTTTCCTAAATGATTAAGGAGATACTCCCTACTTTGAGTAAATCTTCCTGAGGTCATCCTAAACAAAAGAGAAAGCCACCTTTCCATAAGAGAAATGCTAGACATACCAACAAGATTCCAGCTTAAAAATGAACATTTCCATTTTAAGGAGTCTCCATTGTGCCCTCAACACTGAATGAAACCTTGTTTTCAAGTATTAGCAGTCTTTACTATAACCTTCTATGGAACTACCCTTTACGTGATTCATTAAAAAAGTCAATTTTGTTGAGAGTTCCATTGTATCATACTTAATGCTCCAATGAGCAGGATTTCATAAGAGCTCTTGTGCAGCATGGTAAATGTTCCTAGTCAATTAAAAATTACTATGCAATTTACAAACAGTTATCAAAGACTGGAAACTCTAATAATATGTACTCATCTCTTTTTTTTTTGCATGCAGTGGCTATTAAATCTTGAAATTATTTTCAGTAATTAACTGGCATTTTAAGGCTTTCATCAAGTCTAAAATGCTTAAGAAAATTGTTTCTTCCATTTAAACAACAACAAAGTAAATTTAATAGTTTTTGGAAAATATTATATTAACATAATTG
This sequence comes from Petaurus breviceps papuanus, assembly GCF_028583685.1. NCBI lineage: Eukaryota > Metazoa > Chordata > Mammalia > Diprotodontia > Petauridae > Petaurus > Petaurus breviceps. The sequence continues at coordinate 46,468,293 of NW_027185809.1, forward strand.
AAAACTACTTTGGCTGCAAAAGAATTATAATAAGGTAGTAGTAAAGCAAGCATCTTCTTTCTTATAATCATCTCTATATCTTGTATAGGTTGAAGCACTTCTAAGTAATAATGCTCCTCAACTCATAAGTAATTATCCTATATCAAGATGTCAGTGAATGGTGGGTTGCTCACTGTTCATATGACAAGAAACTATATGGAAATCCAGTTGACCTGATAGGTTATTTTAAGACAGTTGCTCCCAACTATCTCCACATTAATTAGGCTTACAATATCATATTAGATCATGCCAAAAGATCAGACAAACTGAAACAAAAATTATGAATGCTGTGTTAAGCACAGTTATCATAAGATGGAACGTTTACATAAAAGAAGAGGAAGGTAACAGCTTGTCAAGGCCTTGTTTTCCTTATCCATAAAAATGGGGGGAAGGAAAGTGGCTTATCCAGATTATATTTTTAATGATTTTATCCGGCCTAAAATTCTATGATTCTCTGCAAAAAATATCTAAACTATTCGTCCTTCCCTCTCCCTAACCAAACCCTGTTGTTCTTATTGTTCAGTCATTTTTCAATCATGTCTGACCTCTTCATGACCCCATTTGAGGTTTTCTGGGCAAAGATACTGGAGTGGTTTGCCTTTTCCCTCTCCATTACATTTTACAGATGAGGAAACTGAAGCAAATAAGGTTAAGTGACTTGTTCAAGATTGCATAGATAGTGTCTGAGGTTGTATTTAAACTCAGGAAGATAAGTCTTCCAGACTCCAATTCTAGAACTCTATCCACTACACCACATAGTTGCCCCAGTCAAACCTTATCTTTTGTCAACTAGACTCTAAATAATATAACATTGTGAACTAAATTGGATGGTGGTATCATAGTGCTGTGGAAAGGGGGTCTACATATAGAATCAAAAGACCTTGGCTCAAATCCCCATTTTGCTAATTAGTATCTGTGTAACCTTGGAAAAATTCATCTCTCTGGGCCTTAGGTTCCTCTCTTGTAAAATTAGAGGGTTGGACTTGGTTATCTTGAGATTCTTTTCTAACACTAATTTTTATGTAGCTAATGATAAAACATAACTGTACAAGTCAGTAACTAGTCATGACAACAGAAGACTGATGACAAAGCACAATGCACACCTTTTACCATAGAATGAGATGTGCATTTTCAGACATGATCGATGTATAAATTTGATTTGTTTGACCATGTCCATATAATAAGTGTTACAAAAGAAGGCCTTTTTTTTTTTCCCTGGAAAGCTAAGATTGTGGGAAGAAGTAGGGGGATAAAGGTAGTGATAAAAACAACAAAAAATCAAGAGTGCCACTAAAATGTTTAAATATGTACATGTATAGAAAGGAGAAGGAAGTATAGAATGGCATTTAAGCAAACATGGAACTGCTGACTCTCTAGTATAAAAACTAAATTATTCTTTATAGATGATCAGAATGTAATAGACTTATGGTTTCATATATTGGCCTTTTCTGTTCTTCTTGTTCATGTTTGTTTGGGGTTGCTAAGTTCACAATTTAAAAAAAAAAAGAAAATTTAAAATGCAAAGTAAAGAAAAAAGATTTTGTGCTCATTCCAAGTATATAATAATTATATTAAATCAAGTATTATTGGTAAGAAAGTATATTAAATATATTACCATCAATAAGTACATTAAGTATATTAATAAGAAAATTTCTATCTATAGTTTTATAGGGAGAAGTCAGAAAAAGACTTGAAAAAGGTCACAAGTAGAGTTTTAAACCAGAGCCAGATAAGGAAGATGAGATTTTATGGTGGCCAGTTATTTAAGGCCTCTCTTTCCTACAAGTAATCTATTGCTATGTCTTCTACCAGTTTCAGAATGTTCATTGGCCCCTAGACACTCTCTAAGCTTTCTTACCTCTTTTATCTTGTGTTGCTGACGTTATGTCCTATTTCCTCCTTCTGTTTCACCCCCGGTTCCTGGCATCCACATTTCCAACCTTGATCACATTTCCTGATCTTCATTGTTTGTTAGGGTAGTTTTAACCATCATGATCCTGGAATGGACCTTAGTAGCAATTAACTTAAGCAGAAAAGCTCAGTCAAAAGCATTAGGGACCCCTTTCCCAAGGCAGGAAACCTAGTTAGAAATTTTACCTATTAAAAAAATTAAGTCAAAGAAAATTTTAATTCATGTGGAAGAAAACAAGCATTTATCAAGTATTTATCATGTGTCAGGCATTGTGCTTAGTATTTTATATTATTTTATTTGATCTTCACAACAACCTGGTAGATTTACATATGTGCAATGTATTTTAATCTATAAGATATAGTCATCTTTAAGATTTGTCAAGAGTAAGATAGAGGAATATGTTTACTTTAACATTCTCTGTCCAAGGTCTAAAATCATTCATTCAACAAATATTTGTTAAATAACTGCCAAGACTACTTTGATCAATACACTGATTCAAGACAATTCCAAAGGACTCGTGATGAAAAAGTGCTAACCACCTCCAAAGAGAGAACTGATGAACTCTGAGTGTAAATTGAAGCACAGTTTTCTCACTTTTTATTTTTCCTGATTTTTGTGGAAATATGGATGATATAGGAATATGTTTTGCATGATTTTACACATATAATTGATATCATATTGCTTGCCTTTCCAGTAGATGAGAAGGGGTGGGAAGGAGAGAGAGAATTTGTAACTTGAAATTTAAAAAGAAAAGAATGTTGAAAATAAATGATATTTTTAAAAATATATTAAAATATGAATAGCTGCTAATAGGGGTTCAGATTTAGATAAGGTAAGGTCCCTTGCTCTTAAGGGACTGATAGTAGCTGAGTAGGACACAAACAGATAGCCATAAAACATAATGATAAGTGCTATGTAAAGTCTGAAGGAGAAAAGTCAGCATCAACTAAGAGGAAAATAAAAACAGTCTTAGAATCTTTGTGATATTTGTTTCTCTGGAAAAATATGATGCTTTTCAATCATTTCGGAAGACATCATCGAGGCAAATTTTAAAACACCATGAAGAATGCCCAGCATAGGCCCAATTAGCATTAGTTGATATCTCAGCAGACCTAATCAGTTTTCAGACGGGTAACTTGAGAAACCTTAGCTAGTCAGAAGAGTTGGACATCCCAATTATGGACTCACTGTGTAAATCATTTATAGTCCAACTGAGGGCTTAAGTCAAACTTTGCCAGATGTGTTGATAGGAAAGCCAATTGGGAAAGCCAATAAGAGATGGGGCAAAGGATTGGAGAGAATTTCAGATTGCTCTAATTCATCTGTCCATCACACTGTGCAGTCCTTATCTCAGAGAAACAGAAGAAACTGGGCTCCAAGTGGAAAATTGCAAGGAGCAAACTTTAAAATATTATAGTAATAACCAGCATGGATTTTGAGAATTCAGAGTGTTTATTTGATTTTCACTTTGCCTTTAGATTCTGGAACAACCAGACCCATTTGCTCTGAGTAAGAGGCAATTGCTGAGTTCCACTTGACACTACCAAAAAATGCCATTGGACAGATGGAAGCAGGAACTGCCTGGGGATGAGTTAAAGCAGGACCAAACCTGTAAAGAAGACTGGAGGTAACTTGCAAAGAGCAGCAAGTAGTAAGCTTTAAGTAGTTTTAGTCCAAAAGCTGTATAGCCTCTTCTGACTTCACTTACTTCCACATGGAGGTCCCTTGACCCACAACAGAGAACCAGAGCAAGACCTGTCAGATTTAACAAATCAGTAGAGGGACTTAAACACAGTAAAGTATTTCACTGTGGCCCTTTGAGCATCATGGGTGCTTTAAAAGGGATTTAAACTTTAAAGACCCAAAGCCAAGTCAGCGACTGAGGTTAAAGGGGCAGCATTCCTGGCCAGAGTTCCTTTAATGTTTAGAAAGCTTTAGCGCAGGACTGGGCAGTGTTTCTTCCCTGAGGAGTCACAGCCACATTGCTTTCCCCGATTCCCAAGGATCTGTAGAGCTCCTCTTTGTATCTGTAGCAGTCAAGTACATGAGAAGGGCTGGCCCTGGCAAGATTGGGAAGTAGGGAGTTTGCCTGCTAACATCCTCTTTTCCACCTCACTTTTCAGTTTATTCTAAACAGAAATTTAGGACTGAGAAAAGTCATTATAGACCTTAAAGTCTAATCCGATCATTTTGCAAATGAAGAAAATGAGGTATATAGAGGTGTGATTTGCTCAGTGTCTTGCAGAGAGCAAGCAAACAAAATAATCAAAGGTCAAATCTAGGAATGCTGATGCCAGATTTGTGGTTTATCTACAATATGAGCTGCTTCTCAAATTTATCTTTTGTTGTTGTTGTTTGTTTGTTTGTTTTTAGTTTCTTAGCTAAGTGACTTTGGGCCAGTCACTTCATTTCATCTACAAAACAAGGATGGTAACATTTACACTGCCTACTTTACAAGAGTATAATTGGGGGGGGGTGTGTTGGGAGGGAAAGCTTTTTGTAAACAAAAAAGCAGTTCCTGAATGTGAATTATTGTCTTTATTGACCAGTGTTATATCACTATAAGTTGGTCTTACTGTTCTGATCCGCCACAGTCAGACACACTTTACCTTGACCCCAACATAGTGATATCATTTTGGTCGTCCTTGAGAACAAAAGGACAACAGCCAATATACTGTGACAAAGGCTTACCACAGAGATTTAGCCAATATATATGGCCATGAGAGTTATCTCCTGCTAGAAAGGACTACAGAACATCAAAATGTACTTTTCCTGTAGTGAGAAGACTCACTTATTACCTGTATGTTAGCAAGTCACTCACCTCTCTGAACATCAGGTTTTCAATCTGGAAAATTAGGATATTGATATTTTTACAAAACTGTAAAAAAATTGTCAACCTTTAAGAACTTTATACATTTGAATTATGACTCTATTATCATTCATATATCACTCTCAGACTGGAGAGTTGTCAAACACCCACAGATTCTCAGGATGTCAGCGAATAGAGATGCCAAGTTAGTGATCATCATAGTAAGTCAACCAAGAATCTTCTTATCATCTTCAGGTAGGATGAGAGGTTGTCCATTTAAGGAGAGACTCACAGCTTAATGGAATGTGAAGAAACAGGAAATACCCAACATTTAGTATAAACCAAAGATTTCTAAGAGTATCTTTTCAGGGTAAGAAATCCATCAGGTTAGCTTGAGTAATAAGAGTATTTAATGATGAAGGCTTAGATTTGCAGATGAGGCAGGAGAGATGGAGCTACAACATTAAAATGAAGTAACTTAAATTGTTCTCAAAACATGACAGAAAAGAATGGATTGGTAAATGAATGTTTGCCAAATAGAACAGAACTGAATTGATGTAGGGAAGTGATATTTAATCTTCTAAAACTTTGTGATAAACAATGAAAATTAAAAATGAAAACTTTATTAAAAAAAGTTTACTATCCCCTTAAGGTTTTTTTTTTCCCCATAAAACCCTGCTGTGTGAGCATCAGCTTGAAAAACCACACACCCTAATTTCAAAAATAACAAATGTATAACTTTGAATGCTTTTGATTTGATCCAAAAATGAAATGGATGCAAAATGGTATCAGAGAGGAGAATTTATCCATCCCCCGCCCCAACCCCTTACTGAGCAATCCCTCTGCCTTTAGTGTTCAAGAGAAAAACTTCAAAAGAATTCAGAAAGTGAAACAGTCAGAAAAGCATTTATCATACATTTGTTGTGGTATTTACTTGGCATCTTAAACATTTCTCTCGGTGTGACATCTATTTTGCACATATGGGTTATTTTATTATTAACACATAATGAAATGATTAGACAGGCAATAACATTTCAAGCATCAGCATCTGAAAATTAATCTCTCCTTCTAAATAAATCTATGCTCATTCCATAAATTCAGCTTTCAACTCTCTAATGCCCAGGACTGACCTATATACTAGGTTCAAATTCCTCTTTCCCATATGTTTGCATATTGCAAATAAATGCAGTACAAATTACTTCATTCTGACAATGATAGAAACCTCCTGAATCCAATGACCAATTGATTCTTAGAGAAAGCTGCTTATTGCTTAAAAGCTATTTTACAAAAATAGTAGTCTTGAAAATTGATTTTATAAACAGACACCTTGATTTCATAAATACTGAAAATGATCTCTTCAATTCACTTAGTTAGGACCAGTCCAAATCCCTGAAATTTAAAGAATAACACTATACTTTCACCCAGGAGTTTTTAACCACTTTTTCTGTGTCATGGATCCTATAGAAGTTAGGTAAAGCCTATGGACACTTTCTCAGAATAATGTTTTTAAATGAATCGTAAAATGCATAGAGTTGCAAATGAAAAATTATTTATTATAATTATTAAATCAATGAAATCATATAAATTAGTATTGAGATATAGTTTTTGAAATATTAAAAAAATAAATTCCTTAGGAGAGGATGGTCAAAAGATCTACTCACTCCATTCCCTATTAAAATAACAGTGCAGATGATGTATTAACTATATTTCAACTAATTAAATAAATTAATAATGGTAATTATTATTGTTATTAAAACTAACATTTGTATGCATTTACTATTGGCCTTTGATACTGTCACTCATGAGAACTTGTGGAAAATCATGGCAAAATTTGGTTGCCCAGAGAAATTGATCAGTTTTATACATCAGTTTTGTGACAACAGGCTTGCATGGGTTCTGGATGTCCTTATACTTTCCCAGACACCAATGGAGTGAAGCAGGGTTGTGGACTTGTCCCATGCTTTTTAACATATTTTCAACAAGGTTGACAGACTCCTTCAACAAGGTTTAAAATGACATCAAGATCAGCTACAGCACTGATAGTGAATTATTTAACTTGAAAAGGCTACAAGCCACAATTAAAGTGAAGGGAAAGTTGGTATGTGACTTTTTTTTTCACAGATGATTGTACACCCAATTCATCCTCTGAGGCTGAGATGCAATAAAATATGGATCAGTTAGTTCTCTGCTGCTTGTGCTAATTTTGGTCTAACAATTAGCACCAAGAAAACACAGGAACTCCACCAGCCAGCGCGACACCAGAACAGATGTTAGCTCAGTGTTTAGGAGGCTCAAAAGGAAAATGTGGGAGAGATGAGGTATTAGACTGACTACCAAACTGAAGATCTGTAGAGAAATTGTGCTGACTTCATTGTATGCCTATGAAATCTGCAGTGTACCAACACCATGCCAGAAAATTGGACTATTTCACAATGTTGCCTCATACACCCAAAACTAATGTATTCCATTAGAACTTTATCCTTCTACCTGTTATTTTTTTTTTATCCAAAGGAGGAAATGTAGAGGTACAATCAAGAACTTTATCCTGGCATTCTTATTCTCCAGCCTACTCCTCCAGTGAGGGGAAGAGTAGCTTTATTCCAGAATTTGCTTCTTCCCTTGGCCTGTCCTATACCCAACACTTGATGCAGGAGCATTACTTTCTTTCCTTCCTGGCTAAGCCCCTGGAGAAGGTACTAGGCTACACCTATAATAAAATTATTTCCCTTCCAGGAGTGCAGAAACCCCCATATGGGTTTATGACCACTTTCTCTCCCTCTAATCTGCTTGTTCCACTCCTAAAGCTGACAGTTATGGTTCTCCCGCCTTGGGCTGGTCTTCTTTAGGACATCAGCTAGTCCCAGTTCTGCAAACCAATTCCATTTCATAATCAACAAATGAAAATTAATTCTTGTTATTTAGCTTGGGAGCTCTAAATGTTTGCCCTTTCTATCCAAAGATGATGGCAACTACCATTCATAACCTTGATAAAAACAACAACAAACAAAAACTTTACAGCCTTTTCTTTTTTCAAAGAATATGCTACAATGATATATTGTCTGCTTAAGTCTATATCACTTATAAGCTCCTGTCAAATTCACCATCCCTAGGACTTTGACTCAATTTTGAAAGGAGGAAAATGAAGATGACCTCAGGTGTCACAATGTGTCATATGTATTGTGATTTAAGCAACTTCAGAAGTTATAATGACTGCAATCTGTAGGCTATGGTTTAAAAAAGACCTTGTTCCAGTATCTAGTTGGCCTAGTGTACCTATATAAAGAACAATTACCTATTGCAAGTATATTATTGATTATCCAACCCTAAGGTAAGTACCATGGGAGATTGGCTATAAAGGAAGTCTAAGCTGCTCTTTAACGGTGAGGTGGTATGGGCTATAGAGTGCCTGATCTGTACTCAGGAAGACCTGAGTTCAAATCTTTCCTCAGACACTTATTTAACTGGGTAAATCAGGGTTATACCTTTCTCATGCTCAATTTCCTCATCTTTAAAATGGAGATTATAATAACACATATCTCACAGAGTTGTTATGAGAAACAAATGAGATAACCTATGTAATTTATCATTTTAAAGCACTATTTAAAGGCCAGCTATTATCTGTGCCTTCAGAATAATAATAACTAATATAGAGTTGATCAGGAGGGCTGGTCAACTTGATAAGATTATTTCCCTTTGACAGACTGGAAGAGTAAACATAGCTTAATACAGTGGAAAGAGAATCAGATATGGAATCAGAAGATCTGGGTTTGATCCTATATTATTATGTGTGTGACCCTGGGCAAGTATCACCTTGAGTAAGGTGAGAAAAGCCAACTCTCTTCAGAAGGTCCTTAGGGTCTGGCCACATGGAGGATATAAGAACTAAATGATTCTTGAGGAAATATACCCATTTCCTCTCGCTGGAAGGATAATCTTGCCAGTATAAATTAGGGAGGGTAGCAGGAGGGGAACGTGGAGCTTCTATGGAGTGACTACTTAGGCAGGGCTTTGTGAGATTTCACACAGGAGCTAGCATCTACCTCTCCTTTCTAGGCACCAGAGCAGCAGCAGGGTATTAGTTCCTAAAGCAGTTACAGTTGCAGCCCACACACAAGGGGAATGATGACCCACAGAAGTTCACCCAGACTACCAGAAACAGAAGGGCCCAATTGGCAGTGATCAAATTCCTTTGTGGAGGTGAAATGTAAAATGGTAAATGAGCAGCCCTGTTGCAAAAGCCTTAAGGAGGCATAAATACTAAACTGTCAACTGATTGTAATCATCCTATAATCCTTCATAGATTAACATTCCCTTTCTGAGTGGGAATAAAATGATCTGTTACATGCCTGGTTTATATTTGTACCCTAGGTACTGCTTTTATTTCCTCCATATACACACTGTATTCCTGGGAAGAGCCCTTAATCTAAATAAAAAAAAAAATAGAATTGTTCATCAGGAATTTGAGGGGGTTGTCCTTAGACTTGAAGCACTGAAAACCTGGCCTCACTAATTAGGAAACTGGCAATCCAGAACCCAGGGTAAAACAGAAGAGCAAGTCAAGAAGAGAGATTTGGTGACAATCCCTGACCTAGATGGCTTCAGCCTAGCAATGCCTAGCTAGCCAGAGTTTTGACCTACCAAGATACTCATCGATTATATAATCTTGATGAGGATGTACCTTTTGGGGAGATTTTGATTTTATAGGGTGCTTCAGAATTCTAAGATCTATTTTAATCTACTAAAGCTTGAAATGGTACTGAAATTTTTGGGATGCCCTGTATGTCAAGGACTCCATGACTCTGAGACAGATATGAACCTATATAAGAATATTATCTCATATCTCTGTGGATTAAGTTCTGAACACTTCTGTGTAACCTTAATATGTGCAACTATCCCAATACAGTGAGTAGGGATGCTTTACTTGTGTTGAAAATGCAAAAATGTTGATTGGAGTCACCCCTTTTTGCACTGGATTCATAAAAGAGGAAAGACAGATTTTGCCAAAATCAGACTTTTGAGCAGATCCAGAGAAATCTGAGATCTGAAATCTGACTTTAGTTTAGAGGGGGAAGGAATAAAATTTTCCCATCACATTTTTCATTTGTAGAACATGATAAATAATACTTGTACTACCTTTTTTACACAGCTGATTAAAATAATATGATAATAATGTATATATGTGCCCACACACACAAAAATATATATATATTTGTGTGTGTGTGTGTAAAATCTTTTCCAATTTCATGTTACTTCCAAAATTGTATGGGTACAAACCTTTGTACTAAAATATGGCAGGTACCTTGTGATGCCCAGGGCATGTGATGTCAGTTCAAAGGACTCCTGAAAAACAGTTGGTTTTTCAAACACTTGGTCCTTGGACCACACGCAGGCTGCAACACTCTGGAACTCCTGAACCAGATCAAACCTAGAAAATAAATAATAAAGTAAATAAAGCATAGACAATGTTAATATGTACACACAAGGATCCTTCTACATGGCTTAATGGCCTCCATTTTTTTTTACTTTGATATCACTGCTCTATAGGAGCAAGAAATCATCTATGCATTAGAGGCAATTGAGAGAATGTGCAAATTTTATGTATACAAACAAATCTATATTACTTCAACATCCTATATTTCTAAATTCTTCCTCTTTTCCCTCTCAGGAATGCCATTAGCTAAGTACAGAACTAAAAACAGTTCATTAAATTCTGGGATAGCCATAGTGGTAGCTGGTACTTCTGCACTTTGCTCTGATCAAACTACACCTGGAGTATTATGTTCAGTTCTAAGCATAACATCTTAAGAATGTATTTGACAAGCTGCAATGTGTGTAGAGAAGGGAGGCCAAGACGATGACAGGTAGTGTGTGCTGGAGCTAACTCATATTGGCTCCCAAAAGCAAATTGTTAAATTTTCAGTATGAGCATTTATACCTCAGAAATGGGAAAATGCAAGAAATTAGAGCTTGATTTATTGTTTTTGTTGATTGTATAGATTAAGAAATTTATGGGGAAAATGTAATGATCCAGATTACATCTAGAAGCATATCATCAATACATTTGTTTTGTTTTCTTGGAGAGTCGTTTGTTACAGCGCACATTCCAAAACAGACCTTGAGACAGACACACTATATACTGAGGACTGACTTTACAAGACTAGGATGCTTAACTTAGGGAAGAAAAGACCTAAGAAAGATGCGACATCTGTTTCCGAGTAGTTGAATTGCTATTATGTGAAAAAGGATGTAGCCTTGTTTTTCTTAGCCTCAGAAGACCAAAGCAGAAGTAAAGGGTAGAAGTTCTAGAGAAGTAGATTTAGACTCGATGTTAGGGAGAAACTTCTTCTGGTTTATTGAAGTAAAATTAACTAATTTCAAATATAGCAATGGAACAATGGCACTAGAAGTGAGGAAGATCTTATACTACCCTGGGTGTATCATTTAAATTTACTAAGACTCAGTTCCCCCATCTGTAAAACAGGGATAGAAATAACACCTACCTCATAGGATTCTTATGAGGAACAAATGACAAATAGCATATGTGAAGCACTTTGTAAGCCTTAAAGTGCTGTATAAATCTTAGCTATTCTTAGTGGGCTTCCCCTCATTTGAGCTCTTCAAGCAAAATCAGTTGGAAATATTGTAAAGGGATTTCCTGGTATGGCACAGGTAGGAAGATATGGTCTCTTTTGTCTTTTCCAACATTAAGGTTAGGTGATAATATAGATTATGCGTTTAGTATGAGGTACCAATGCCATTATGGGTATTTGGCATATTAGCTAGGTGTAACAGCAAGCAAAGTAATACTTTGTTTGTTTTTCTGGATTGGGTTTTAACCAATCAAGTGCCTTTGATTGAGTCTTGCCTTTCATTGAATCAAGAGTCTTTGATTGGAAACAGTATATATTGTATTGCTTGTAGGGAAAGGAGAGAGTAGAGCTGAGAGAGAGAAGGGAACATGAGCAGTATAGGGCAACTTGCTTGTAGGGAGGCCTAACAGAAAGAATGTTTGTGATGACAGCATTCTATCTGTTGGTCTGTGTTAATTTCTTTCTTTCTTTCTTTTTTTTGGAGGGGGACAGCAAGGCAATTGGGGTTAATTGACTTGCCCAAGGTCACACAGCTATTAAGTGTGATCAAGTGTCTGAGACAGGATTTGAACTCATGTCCTCCTGACTCCAGGGCTGGTGTTTTATTCACTGCATCACCTAACTGCCCCAGTCTGTATTAATTTCTAAGACAGAAGGTCTGCCTCTTGATCTGTTGCTAATTTCCCAGACAGAAGACCTGTCTGTTGGTCTGTCTTATTTTTTCAGACAGAAGCCTCTCTGTTGGTCTTTATGAATGAATTGAGTTGAAGAGTGCAGATACACCTATGGGAAGGAGGCTTAGCTTAAGCCCCTTTTAAGAGTTGTTAAAGTGAATTGAGATGATGGTGCTTGTAATGTATATAAATATTGTTGTAGCCCTGATAAGCTTTGTTTTACTAAAAACAAAAGCTGCATGCAGGAGCCCTTGGAGCCTGCTGTCAGGCAGGAGCTTGGAGTGGAGCAGTCCCCAGGAGCTGAGACATGGAACAATAGCAGAGAGCTGCCTACATGTGATTCTAGTCAGAATCAGGAGTGATCAGCCCACAGAGAAAGAGTAATGGGGTTTAGAAGTCAGCCTCAGGTCAAGATAAGAGAAGTGTTTACTTGGATACTGTCTATTGATTGAGGAGATTGTGACATACTGTGACCTAGGGGTGGATGGTGTTTGTATTTTCTTTTTAAGAATGTGTTGTGCTAGGGGCAGCTAGGTGGTGCAATGAGTAGAGCACCGGCCCTGGAGTCAGGAGGACCTGAGTTCAAATCCAGCCTCAGACATTTAACACAAACACTAGCTGTGTGACCTTGGGCAAGTCACTTAACCCCCAATTGCCCTCCAAAAAGCAAAAAAAAAAAAAAAAAAGAATGTGTTGTGCTACAGAAGACCCTAGCCTGGGAACTCCTAATTGTGTAAACAAGTATTTTAAGGAATGTTACTGAGTGCAATGATATATCTATGTACCATATGATATGCTGAGTGTTATGATATAGATAGAGATGATAGGTTTTGCTTAAGGATTTTGCAATTAATGTTATGCTTTATTTAACAATGTTTAGTTTATTGCTTAATAGAGAGTTCATTATACTATGTGATTAGACTCTTAAAATTTCTCACAGTAGCAGTCCTCAGATGCACTGCTGTGATTGGCATTATACTAGGTAGAGCAATGATAGAGTGCCGGGCCTGGAATCAGGAAGACTCCTCTTCCTTACTCCAAATCTGACCTCAGAAACTTATCAAGCAACTGCTTGACCCTGGGCAAGTCACTTAACCCTGTTTGCCTCAATTTCCTCATGTATATAATAAGATGGAGCAGGAAATGGCAAACCACTACAATATTTTTACCAAGAAAATACCAAATGGGGACATGAAGAGTCAGACACAACTAAATTGACTGAACAACAACAGAAAAATAAATCAATGACCACAGCACTAACTATACTAGATCATCAGTATGGCAATTAGTTGATCAAGAAATATAATTTGCAGACCACTATTTGGAAGGCATTGACCTAGTTATTAACAAATAAATGCAATTGATCCCAAAGTCAAAGGTTTCTGTACAAATCCATCTCTATTTCTGGAAAAAGTGTGAACTTTGTTTAGAATACTTTCATCATATCTTATGTTTCTCTATGAATATACAGTTCTACTAAAGAAGAACTATATATACACAAAAGAAACATCTATTATCTTTCACTTTTTCTTCTTTCTTTTCCCTCTCTTCCTCAGAAGCTCATCCATCCCCATGGATTCATATATAAATTTCTTCCTTACATACATGTCTTCTCAGGCAATAGGTTAAATTCCTGAGGGAAGGGACCATTTCTTAATCATCATTGTACCCTGTGAATTATTTAGTATAGTTCCTTGTATATAACAGGGCTTCAAGAAATGTTTATTGAATTAAATACTATTTATCACTCAATAAAAATCCATTTGTAAATCAAAAGGTTGTTTATGGAAATCTTCCATTAGAGAAGAAAAACATAACTAGACAACCTTAGCACCTATATTTCTATAAAAAAATGTTTTATCTCAAAGGACCAACAAAAAAATCTTTAGAGTAGAGAGGACTGCTATAGACTTAGGGCACAACTAAGCTTTAACTATCCAAGAAATTCTAAAATTCTACAATTTATTAAACTTTTTCAGATGAGTGTATAATGACTCAATAACCTAATTCCTCAGCCAAAACCATAAAGGACATCACACACACACACAAACATATATATTATATATACACATATACCATATATACATATACACACCTATATGCCTGAATTTCTTTAAATAAAAATTTAAATAATGCTCTATTCCTAGCAAAAATTATTCTAATTCAGTAATAGATGGTAACTCAGAAATGCCTGTTTTGTAATGTGTATTGAATTGAATTGGGAATACAAAAAAAAATACAACTTTAAATTATATTGTATATCTTGTTTAATTTTTCAGAGTGCTTTCAAATGTGTTAATTCATTTCATCTTCACACTTCTTTGCTTCAAATTCCTTTCCTTCCCCCCCTCCCCTCTCACCCCTATTTTCTCCTCTTCTTCCCTCCTCTCCCATCTCCTCTGCTCTCCTCTCCCCTCTCCCTCTTGCTTTCCTTCTCTGCTGTCCCCTCTTTTCTCCTCTCTTCCCCTCCCTTTCTCTCCTCTCTCTGTCCACGTGAGTATCATGCCCTTACCTAAGGTGCTCGGCACAAAGGAATGTGTTTGATAGCTGAAATCCCAAGGTATCTTCGGATTTACTAGCTAGATTTCTTTCTTAAGGACCACGTCTTAAATCCAATTCACTCTGACTCTGATTGGTTGGCCAACATTAAGTCCCAACCTCTATATAAGCCTCTCTATAGTGGTCTGTGTTTGGGCCCTGATGGTTCAGAGTAAATGTAAATAGCAATTGTTTCTGTTTTTGGCCAGAAACCCTGAGGCTCTTCACTTCCCAGATTGATTAATTTTTTTTTTTTACTAGGTAAAAGAGGCTATTGTTTGTCTCATTTCTTGCCTAACCATAATCACTCCCTTAGTCAAGCTGAGACCTAGGAAAGACCTTTGCTTAAAAAGAGCAAGGTCTCTCATTGCATTAGGATGATCTCCTATTATCCTGATCTATATCTTGCCACTGAACTCAGATGCCTCTGGAAAACAAAGTGAGGTGGATGACTTTGCACAGCCCTGCCTCACTTAAATCCAATTCACTTATAAATCATGATATCATCTTCCTGATACCATGGTCCTCTGCAAGAATGAAGGACAAACAACACCTTCAAATATGGAAAATATATCTGAACATACAATTTTTAGTTTGGGGAAAAACCCCTGGAAAAGATGCAAGAAAATGTCTTTCCCACTTTTCAGAGGAGGCAGACTATACCTATGGAACATTATATATCCTAGTAATCTCAGTTGATATGTTGATTAATTTGCTTTTTCCCCCCTTAATTATTCTTTATTACAACAGATATCTTATTGGGGAATAGAAAGGAATATTCAGAAATAAAGATGATACAAACAAAAATGATATTAATAAAATATATTCCAAAAATAATTTTCAGGGGACAAAACAGGGAAAAATCATCTTCCACTGACTTCTAAGTTTTGCTAGAATTTAAACTTTTTTGTTCTGTTAAGAATGGCATACTAAAACCTCACCAGAAATAAACTCATCATTATAGGGATTAAAGTTCCCTTTTAAATATATGCAAATTTTATTAAAGATATAAAAATTTCCTATTAATTGGGTCTGTTCCATAATCTTTTCAGTATAGAGAGTGTGATTTTCCTCCTTATTTCCCCAGGAGATAAAGGAAGTACTTAAAACATCCAAGTTGCCCTTAATAACCTATTGTGAATCATCCTTGTATAATCTAAATCTTTCTTTAACCTACTTAAATGTTTAGCCACCTCTTAGAGTCAAGAGTTCTATCAGGAACTAGATCCTTATAATTCCATTAATTTCAGCCAGGCATTTCTGCTTATAATCATAACAACAATAATAGTTCATATTTATGTAATTCTTTAAGACTTGCAAAATGTTTTTTTTAAAGCAATCTTTTTAGATAGGTACTACAAGTGTCCCTGTTACCCCACAAGGCTCAGAAGCAATGTCATTTAACCAGGGCAACACAGGAAATAAATGTCAGAGTTAGGATTCAAACCTGCTGTTTGCCACCTACACGCTGTTGAATAATTAGCAAAAATGAATAAATTAGGATGAGGTAAAGCTTATGGAGTGGAGGAGTTCATTTGTGGACATATTGATTTTGAGGTGCTAGGAAACAATTGAGTGAACATAGTTAGCACTGTTACATTTTTTGACTTGTGTTCTTCTGGTAGACCTATAATCTCTAAGTTGTGTCAGACTCCTGTCATTGAGAGCAAGCAACATGTTTTGATTACATAGAGATCATGTTTTCTTTTAATGTTATTGTTTTCTTCTGTTCTTTCAGATTGTTCCTCACTTCTTTGTATTTTTTTCCTTAATCAATTGTTTTCTCTTTTGTTTCTTTGGTGAGGCTCACCACCATGGATTCCAGACTTTTTTTTCCTCTATTCTGCTAATTGTTTCTTCTATGCAGTCCATAACTTCTGCTTTTACTATTTTTATTTCTCTATTGAACCTTCAAGAAAATCCTATAGTGGTTCCATTTTTTTGCTTGAGAATTCACAGGGTCTTCTGCCTCATCATATGTTGATTCATTTTCCCATGTCTTGCAATATTTATTCAGAGACATTTTAACTCATTTAGATTGTTTTAGAAGACATTTTCCCATCTATTATTAACACTTCTGTTGGATTTTCTTTTCTCTGCCTCTTTTTTTTTTGGTTTCTTTTTTTTCCTTTCATCATATTCTTCTCTCACCTCTTAATTTCACCTTTTAAGTATCATCCCTTCCTATTAAATTGGTCCTGTGCCCTCTATCTATGAATACCTGTAAACATATATACACACATTCACATATGTATTCGTACACCCGTGTACCCTCATATATATATATATATATATATAAATTTCTATTCCTTTCAACTATTTTCATACTGAGAAAAGTTCCATCAGTTACAATTATTGTTTTTCCATGTAGGAATGTTAATAGTTCAACTTTGATAAGTTCCTTATGATTTCTTTTCCCTGTTTACCTTCTCATTCTTTTCTTACTTCTTGTATCTGAAAGTCAAATTTTCTATTCAACTCTGGATTTTTCATCAAGAATGTTTGAAAGTCCTGTATTCCACTACATGACCATATTTTCCCCTGAAACATGATACTCAGTTTTGCTGGGTAGGTTATTCTTGGTTTTAATCCCAGCTCCTTTGACCTCTGGAATATCACATTCTAAGCCCTTTGATCCCTCAGTGTAGAAGTTGCCAGATCCTGGGTTATCCTGATTGTGTCTCCACAATATTCAAATTGTTTCTTCCTGGCTGCTTGTAATATTCTCTCCTTGATCTGGGAATTTCAGAACCTGGCTATAATATTCCTAGGAGTTTTCTTTTGGGCATCTTTTTCAGGAGGTGATCAGTGGATTCCTTCAACCTCTATTTTGCCATCTGGTTCTAAAACATCAGGGCAGTTTTCCTTGAGAATTTCTTGGAGGATGATTTCTAGATTCTTTCTTTGATCATGGCTTTCAGGTAGTCCAATAATTTTTAAATTATCTCTCCTGGATCTATTTTTCAGGTCAGTGGTTTTTCCCATGAGATATTTCACATTGCCTTCTATTCTTTCATTTGTTTGAATCTGTTTAACAGCATCTCATAAAGTCATTAGCTTCCATTTGCTCCAATCTAATTCTGGAGGAATGATTCTCCTCAGTGAGCTTCTGAGATTCTTTTTCCATCTGGCAAATTCAGCTTTTTAAGGCATTCTTCTCCTCATTGCCTTTTGGAGCCTCTTTTGCCATTTGGTTAGTCTATTTTTTTTTTTAAAGTAATCGGGGTTAAGTAACTTGCTCAAGGTTACATGGCCAGTTATTTCTGGGTGTGGTGCTGTGTATCAGAGCCCAGATTTGATCTCCAGGTCTTCCTGACACTGGAGCCAGTGTTCTTACTTGCTGAGCCACCTGGCCACCCCTAAGCAATTGGGGTTAAGTAACTTGCTCAAGGTTACATGGCCAGGTGTTTCTGGGTGGGTGCTAAGTGTCTGAGCCTGGGATTCGATCTCCAGGTCATCCTGACACTGGAGCCGGTGCTCTTACTCGCTGTGCTACCTGGCCGCCCCAAGTTAGTCTATTTTTTAAAGTGTTATTTTCCTTAGTCAGGCTGTTGACTTTCATTTTGTAATTTTCTTGCATCATTGTCATTTCTCTTCCCAATTTTTTCTCCACTTCTCTTATCTGCTTCTTAAGGTCCTCTATGGCCTGTAACCAGCTCTTATTTTCCTTTGAAGCTTTTGGTGCAGGAGTTCTGACTTCACTGTCTTCCTCCTGTTCCATGCTTTGATCCTTTTTGTCCCCAAAATAGGAGTCTAATATTGGATTCTTCTGTTTACTTTGCTTCCTTTGCCTGGTCATGTTGACACTCAATTTTTTGACTTTTGGGCTTTTTGCCACAGTAGGACTCTGCCACCAGACAGGGGAGCTTCATACCAAATGCTGGGGTTTTCTCAGCTGCCAGAGGTATTAGTTGGATGCCCTTTCTGAAGCCTCCACAGGCTCTGGCAAGCTGGACACACCCCCCAGGACCTCCACCCTAGATCCAAGCAGGTTAAAGCAAGAGCAATTACCCCTCAGACTGGTTTCTTGTTCCCCTTACACTCTGTAGGCCAGGAGCTGAAGCTGCCACATCGGGGGTGGCTGCACAGCCCCGGCTCCTCAGTGGCTTCTCACCCTGGGGGCAAAAGCCAATGCACTCCCAACTACTGGGTCCCAAAGTCCATACTACTGACCTCTCACTTTGTCCTTAGCATCTATGTGTTGATAATTATGGAGATGACCACAGCTCCTGGTGATCTGGAGTCCCTCTAGCCGGTGGTTGGTCAGGCCCTCCCTGGGGCTAAAAACACAGAGTGGAGCTTTGCTCGGCTGCACTGGCCGATTCCTGCCAGCCTGCTGGGCTGTCCTCAGCAGGAGGTTTGCTTCTCTGTGTCATTTTGTGGGTTCTGTAGGTCCAAAGTTTTATTCAGAGCCCCCATTTACATGAATTGGGGAAGGTGGAACTTGGAGCCACGTGGAGGTGCTGTTTCTACTCTGCCATCTTGACTCTGCCCACTGGATTTTCTTTTCTCAAGAATTTTAATTGTTTTCTTTCTCCTGAGATCTTTGATAATTTCTACCATCCCTCTCCCCGCCCTTTATATTCTCCAATTGCTCTCTTTCTGACTGCTTCTCCTTTGATGGTGGATCCCCCAAAGGCTGAATCTCAATGTTGTCTCCTCCCATGTTAGGGAATTTACTTTTCACCTATATTCTGGCACCCTGCCCTAATTCTTCCTTTTTTCATACTTCTCTCTGGCAACACAGGATCCTGCTACCTCAAGGAGAACAAGTTTACTATTCCCTATATGTATGTCTCCTTCACACAGTGGGGAGAGAGGAGTGTTACAGTTGAGTTTCATTGCTTCTTGCCATAGAATGGTGGAGTGAAGGCAAAGGCAAAGGATTGTGTTGGCAGAGAATACAGCAGCGTGAAAGGAATTGCTGGGCTTGACAGCACTGGTCCATGGGTGTCCTTGTGTAGTACAGCCAGTGTATGGGAGTTAGTGGGGGAAGGGAGCTGAATGATCCTGTTACAGATTAAGGTTTAATCTTCTCTGCTTTTCCTTACCTCCTTAGAGTTTGCCTGTGGGGAGAACAGCAATTAATTAATCTCTTGCACAAAATTATTCTTTTGGAGATGTTTAAACATTTTTGAGGATTGGAGAAAATATCTAGTCCTCATTTTGTTGATGAGGTAATTGATTTCATTAGAACCATGGGGAGAGGTTGGAGATGGAAATAATAAATTTACAAGCCATCTGTATACATGGAATAGTCTTGTGTGGGGTATGGAGACCCTAACTCAAAATTGACTACTCTGGAGACCTCTCAAAGTGAAGGTAGAAAGTTTTATTAGAATCTTGCAAGAAGCAGGCAGTCTAGTCACTGGAAAATAAATACAGGGAGAGGAGGCTGCCATACAGAAGCCAAAGCTGGGTTATATAGCTGAAAACCATGAAAACCGCAACCCTCCCCTTCCTCATGTAATCTTTTAAATTGATTTGCTGTTCTGTTAACATTCCCTTATTTGGCAGGTGGGGTGACAAAGGGGTTTCCAGAGTTTTGCTTTCCCCCAAAGTCACCTAACTGAGGCCTAAGGCTTCACAAACTTTAGCAGATAGTCTCTGAGATGTGAGACATTACCTGCCCCCTCCACACACAGTCTCAAGGGGGAAAGTGTTTAGAGATAACAGAAGGGGAAGAGAACCTTGGGGCGTGACCATATTTATGTGACAAAAGTAGAGGAGCCAGAAAAGAGACAAAGGTGAAATAAAGAAGTAGCATCAGAACAAAAAGAATGTGTTTTCCTGGATGCCAAGGAAGGAGAAAATATCAAGAAGGAAAGAAGAATTTGTTCAGTGTGTCAAATTTTGCAGTGATATAAGCATGATCAAAATGGAAAGGGAAAAAAGCCCATTGGCTTTAGTGATAAAGCCATCAGTAACCTTGGAAAGAATTGTTTCAATAGAGTGGTGAAAAAGAAAGCCAGATTACAAGGGATTGAAGAATGAATAAGTGATATGGAAACAGTGGCAGCAAATTATGATTCCTTTTTCTAAAAGTATGGCTGTGTAGTGCAAGAATATTATGAAAGATTGAGATGGTATCTGGGCTATCCAAAGTTTTTTACTTTGAAATGCAGAGTTTTCCATTTTTAAATAGTTCTCATTGTTATAAAGGGTTTCATTGTGCTGAGCTGCAATCTGTTTTGCTAAAATTTCCACCCACTGGTTCTAGTTCTTCCCTATAGAGCTGTACCAAATAAATCTAATTCTTCATTAACATAATTGCCTTTCAAATATTTGAAGAAAGCATCATGGACATCCCTAAGGCTTTTAACTTTACCAGACTAAATAACTTGAATAAGTTCAACCTTTCCAAATACAAGATAGTTTCCTCACTCTTCTTTATCAGTTTTTACTGCTTAATGTATCTCTTAAAATTCAATTTCTAGAATTGAATATAATGTTATAGATATTGTCTGACCAAGGGATTATTGTCTCCCTTGTTCTTGATAATTTATTTCTGTAAATTTCACAGTTTAAGACATATGTAGTATCTCTGTCATAGTATCTAATTACATTGAATTTATTTTCAATTAAAAACTGAATTAAATTCCATAAATACTATCAAACAGGTATCCTATAGTTGTGCAGTTGATTTTTTAAGCAAAAATGCAAGATTTCACATTTAGCACATTATATTTCATATTATTACTTTTGAACAATCATTCCAGCCTCTAAAGATAATTTTTTATAGCTTGTCACCAAACATACCCACTATTCATCTTGTAGGGTATAAGGCCTAGACCTGTGATTTTTTTTTTTTTATAAGAGAACCCTAGATAAGAAAACTATATCTCTTCAAATAGGTTGGCATACCCTCTGCAACATATTTCAGTAGAGTTTCCTTGGACACTGGATATGTAACTTTCCAAATGTCAAATATATATACATATATACACACATATGTATACACACATATACCATATGCACACATATGTAACAACCCACATTTATATACATATACATGTGTGTGATGTAAATAAGTATAGGTACACACTCAGAGATAAAATTATATATCACATGCACATTACATACATATGCATTATACACATATATAATGTCAGCTCTGTGTGTGTGTGTGTGTGTGTGTGTGTGTGTGTGTGTGTGTGTGTGTAATCACAAACTGATTAGAGAGGGCACAAAGCCAGGTTATGACAGGTGTATTACTTCAATCAAGGCTTTAATAACCCTAATATTGTCCTTCTATCCACTTCACCAAACTACCTTTTATATTATCTATAGTCTCATTTAAATTACTGACAGTTAAACAGAACAGAGTTGAGAAGAGAGTTCTAGGGAATATCATTAGAAATTTCCCTCTAGATGGACAATGATCCTATTATCAGCACTTTGGCATAGTTGTCCCATTAACTTAAAATGTGCCTTACTCAAAGATGTATAGGATACAGATCCTGCTGTCTTAGAGCCTATAATAAATTTATGAGAGGGCAAAGAGAAACAAACAACAGAAAAAGAAAACTATGAAATAAAGTAGAGAGATAAGAGTAAATAAGTCATGGACCAGTCAATAGGGCATTCAGTCAGAAAGACCTGAGTTCACAATCTCTCTTATATACTTACTGCCTTTAATTGTGACCCTAGATAAGTAAGACCCTCTTCAGGCCTCAGCTTCCTCATTTAAAAAGAAAACAGACCTGGACTTAATATCACCTAAGATTTCTCACAGTTCTAAATTGATGATCCTATGATTTTATATCTAAGTGAAGTACTCTTGATTATTAATAGTTGTAGTCATGGCATTCTTCTCCTTATGGTATTTAGAGATAATCTATTGCCCATAATGTAGAATCCATATTTCTTTTCCCATCATTAAAGGCCCTCCACAATCCAATGCCATACCTTCCTAGGCTTATATTATTCTCCTATATACACTCTATGTTCCAGGAAATTGGACTGTTCTCTGTACTTTAATATGTCCTGTATCTTTGGTGATATTTCTCCTTATGCCTGTAATGTTTTCCCTTCACTCTCCTACCTCCTGAATTGCTATTCTTTTTTAAAATCTCAACTCAAATACCATTTCCTCCATGAAGTCTTCTCTGATTTCCATTTCCCTCCAGAGATGGGGAATCCATGGCCTCAAGGCCACATGTGGCCTTCTAGGCCCTTGAGTGAGGTCTTTTGAATGAGTCCAAACTTAGGATTTGTTCTGTGAAGTTTAGATTCAATTAAAGGGCTGCACTTGAGGACCTAGAGGGCTCCATGTGGCCTTGAGGCCACAGATTCCCCACCTCTGCACCTATGCAAAAAATTAGGATCTTCTCTATAAAACCACACCCAGTATTTTTGGCCTATGCCTTTCTTTTGTGATATTTTGTATTATAATTAACCATATTTGTGTCTTATTCATGAGAGCAAGGACTATATCTTACTTATCTAAACACTCTATTTCTCCCACTGTTCTGCATACAAAAAGCACTTACATATTTGTTGAATGAATGAATCATTCAATTCACATGTTTTGTACATAAGATGCCTTGTTAGCAAGATTGTAGCGAAATAAATTTTGGGCCATGCCAACTGAACAATTTTAACAAAATAATATGAGAATGTTCCCAAGTCTCAAGTGTAAATAAATTTACATTTTTAGTTGAGATCCTTTCTTTTGAATCCAAATACATGAATTTCTAAAATCAGTAGGAGGACATCTTTTGTCACTAGGGGTCTCCTTTTTGTTTTCCTTGTGCAGTTCAGTTAAAGGTTATAGAGCTGCTCTTATGCCCAGCTCTCAATTATTTCTGTTAGTGGCCTGAAGCCTAATCAGAAATAATGCAAAATCTATTTTGCTTTGGAAGGCTAAGGAAATATAACCATTGTAATATTCATTCCCACTGGGCTTTTCCTTAGTCTTCCTTGCCATCTTCTTACATATAACTTGATGACAGAATTCATAGAGTGCTGAGCTGGAATCAGGAAAGAAGACCTCAGTTGGAATTGTGTGATCACAGACAAGTCACTTAACCTCTTTCAGCCCTATTTTCCTCATCTGTAAAATGAGGATAGTAATAACTTATATCACAGAGTCATTGTGAGGATCAAATGGAATAATATATGTAATGTACTCTGTAACTTTAAGGCACATTATTTTAATTGCTAATTAATATTGCTGAGGATCTAAAATGAAGACAAATTAGGGGCTGTATAATATCCCTAAAGTGAATAGTCAAGAGATCATTTTATTTGGACGATCTACCTGTAAACTTCTCTGAATTAGAATTTAGATAATTAGAGTTGAAACATTGATGAAGGCTAAATTTAAAAAAAAAAGCAGCATGGTGTATTGTTAAAAAACAAACAAACAAAGCAGTGAAATTAAACTTAAAAAGTAGTTCAAATCCTAGTTCTGATATGTTTGGCCATGTGATTTGGAGACCAATGAAATCCAGTTTCTTCATCTGTTTAACAGAAGTAAAAAATACATATAAAATCAGTCTAAAAGGTTGCTGTAAGGTTAAATTATTTAAAGGTGTCCCAAAAGTCTTAATGCAGTTTAAAACTTATAGGTTAAAACTATACAAAGTCTTTTATAACATCTGATGTAACATAGGTAGATATGAACATCTATCATGTAAATATATGCACATACACTAAATGTATCATATACATATAACATACATGACATTTGTGTATATACACATATTGTATATATTACATAACTACATATGTATATTTTGTATAATGTATGTAAAGTTATATATATGCACATACATACATATATATAAGTTATATATATATATACACATACATAGATATAGACTTTTCAAACCCTAAAGAAATAAATGTAAATTAAGCTATTATTATATTAATACTGGATTTTTGTCTGTGGAATTGGCCTGACTACTTAACTTTCTCAAACTCCTTCTGTAACTGCCAACTTCCCCATTTTTTTGTTGATTTGATAGGAGTGAACAATAAAAACATGAAAAGGAAAGCACTATTATTTCTAGAACTCTTGCCCAGAAATAAAATGAGAAGATTTCAAGGAACATCACTAGCAAAGAATGAAGGTCTCTTGTGATATCTTATTCTTCTTCACATGATACAAGCAAACCCAGAAGTCTTACTAAGTGTGTAAGTCCAATTTTAGCATTATCCAACATGAGAAACTGCAGTCAAGAAAGAATGAAGTATGTTAGCTTTGATCCTGTTTGAGTGAGAGAGGGCCAAAAAGGATGGAAGGTCCAATTCATCATGTGTTTACGACAAAGGCATTAATCATGATAGCACCATGCCTTATGTAGTAAAAGCTATGGATCAGGAAACATACGGAAACAGTTTTCAGAGAAGTACATTTTTCTTGCGATCGTCCACTTTCACAATCAAAACACCCCTCTATCCTGTGCACCTCGTATATTTCTAACCCAACATCTCCATTTATGTTTCCCAGCCCTGTAGTTAAAATGAAATATTAGCTCATGTTGGATTATATTTAAGAGTCTTGAGAAAAATTCCAGCAGCTGTGGCCTTTCTAGAAGAATGAGAAAAAAAGATTTGCCCTCTGGGGATAAAGTCAACCTAAACTACCAAAGACTTCCTCTACAAGTGGTTGCCTAAAGCTTATTGTTTTGTGTCCTCAAAGTGGCATAGTTTGGAGGTCACCCATGAGGTGATCAAGGGTTGCGTACATTTTGTATATGGAGCTCTTTATATAGGGACTTATCATGTTGTAGCAAGACATTTCAGAGATAATTTAGTCCATCCACTTTATTTTACTGATGAGGGAACTGAGGTCACAAGAAGTTTGTTTAAGTTCGTACAATTCTATTCAACAATTATTTAGTAAACCCTTACTGTTTCCCAGTCATTTCATTAAGCATTGACAATATCAAGACAAAAAATGGCAGAGCTAAGCTTAGAATCTACTTCTCCTGACTCTTAGTCTTTACATTCTTTTTTTCTATACCATATAGCCCATAAAGTCATAAAAATTATTTTGAAAAATTGGAAAATGCTTTCGACTTTTAAATACCAATTTCAAACATCAGCTAAGAGAAGAAAGGGAAAATAAACACCCATATATTCTCAATATTAATAATACATTTTCATTAATGTATTTTCACCATTAGCATGTTATCTCCATGGTTAAGATACTATTTTTAGCCACTTAGGGAAACAGTACCTGTGCGTGTGTTTACCACTTTGGCCTTATATTCATGCGATAATGCATGATTTTCCTTTATACCAAGACCAAATTATCTAAAAAAAAATACCTTCTTCAAGATCCTTTGGGTTATTAATTTAAGTGAAAATTTGGAAGAAAAGAAATTTCGTTGAGAATTTTCTTTCTCTTGAAGGGAAGTTCCTCTATCGATTAAAGGTCATTATAAATTGTTTTAGAACATCCTGAAAGGAAATTTGTGAATGAATTGAAAATTTTTTCTTTTTCTTTTTTTAACCAGCTTCTAGCACAGTACATAGTAGGTATTTAATAAGTGTTTATTGATTAAATGACTAAGAAAAGATTAAGTTCTAAAAGAGTCAGAAAAAAATATCTTTACATGTATTAGGAGAAATTTGAAGTTGATTTAGTAAAAGTATCAATCACTATTTAATCCATGGTAACCTATGCCATACTCACCAAATGTAGCAGGTAAGATAATTTTTAGTAGCATAGTTGTCACACTGTGGGGAAAACCATGTAAGGAAAGCATAAATGGAGGGAAAGTTTGTCCCATTAGTCAGCCCCTCCATCCTCTCAACAATCCTGTAATGTTGTACTTATCTATAGTTGTTTATTATCCCTGTCCTAGTAACTACGTGAAGGCAGGAACTAAGCTAACTTTGAATCTTTTCCTTAACAGCACTCTGCCCTATTACTAGTAGGTGCTTAAGGAACATTTATTAAATGAATGAATGAATGAATGCAGAAATGAATGGGTAAAGTGCCTAGTCTCTCCTAAGAGTCCATAGGTGACTGGGATTTAGTAACAAAAGCTTCAGATTCTGAAGATGAATGTGCTAGCAAAGTGATTTTTTTGTGACAAGATTTCCAGAATTTTTTCATGTACCTTCCCTTCTCATGAGGACACTAAAGATTTAGTGTACTACCTCAGAAAAGTTTAATAATGCTATTGCATGCATAACTGACACTAACCTAGCCACATTTTTTTTCCTTTTCAACATTGATTTATTATTCATATTTTTAGTCTATATATGTCTATGCATGTCTTTACATGCTATGGTTGAAGAAACCACAAGGATAATTAGTGAGCTAGTAAATTGTGACTCCTGTTGTATAACTGATGTTTCTTTAAGTGAAGTTTTTAGTACATCAAAAGAAAAGCAAAACTACCTTAGTTTTGGGAAAGCAAGAATAGAAACATTCATGGACTGTTCCATCTTTGTGACTTCCTAAATCATAACTCTGTCCCCTCTTCACCAATTGCCTCTATGTGCTTTCTCCTCTATTAAAACATAATCTACTTCTGGGCAGGTATATTCTCACTCTTCTATTTGTATCCTCAAAACCTACAATAGTAATAATATAGTAAGCATTTCATAAATGTTTTTCATTAATCACTAATAATGCATTATTTTTCCATTCTCCAAAAATTAATAGCCTTCAAGGAGGACAACAGTTGGTCTTGTTCATTCATGTCCAACTCTCCATAACCCCATTTGGTGGTTTTCTTGGCAGAGATATTGGAGTGGTTTGCTATGTCCTTTTCCAGCTCATTCCAGATGAGGAAACTAAAGCAAACAGAATTAAGTGACATGCCCAGGGTCACACAACTAGTGTTAGGTCAAATTTGAACTCAGAAAGGTTAAGTCACTCCTGGCTCAGCACGCTATCCACTGTGCCACCTAGTGGCCTTAATGAGGAAAATAACATAATTAAAATAATTTGAAAATGCACTTGCAAAAATAGGCCTAATTTGTTGTACATTACCCTACTGATCAAATGTGTACCTGCAGCCTCAAAGGCACATATATCTCCTGAGAACCTACACTTTTCAGCTTTTACTGTGTTAGATTTTAATCTTCCATCAAGATTTCTTTGCCCAAAACTCAGACACAGTTCTTAAGTGGCTGGCTGACCATGCATTGTATATAG
>NW_027185809.1:46495987-46507237 GCF_028583685.1 Petaurus breviceps papuanus
GATCCAGGCTCCCTCCAAGCATCCTTCCCAGAAAGACCTCTTCCCCTAGAAGGCATGAAACTTTAAGCAATGACTCTACATAATGAGGAGAATCTAAAGCAAAACAATTTGTGATCCCATGAGGACTTCCCTTTCAAATGTAGGTCTCTTCAACCCTCTAACTTACCTTTATCTATCAACAGAAACTAAAGTATTAGTCAATAATCACTTTAGTGTTACCTTTCCAGAGGCTATTTGCACTTTAATAAAGTGATTCTTAATGACTAAAAGTCCTTCAAAGAAATGAAATTCTAATGGTAGACTTTTAGAGCTTTATTTTGTTTTTGAAGGTGCAGACAAGGAAGCCTGTGCTATTTTGCCCTTAATTATTAAAGATAATTGAAACACTTCTAAGTGAGACAGATTTTTAGAAATAGTATCTATCAATTGGACCACATTCTGCACTTGTATCTGAAGTTGAGAGTGTTTTCTCTTCTGGGATTGAGTTTCAAATAAAGTGTTATGAAGACCCAGCTCAGAAGAATCTAGTAAGTCATCTGGCTTCTTCACCCTACCTACCCAATTTCACAGCTTACTTCATCCTATCACCTCTAAGATGCAAACCTTTCTGGCTCCAGGGGAGGCAATTAAGTGTTTTTGGTTTCTAAGAGCTTCCTGCTGGGTTCCCAGCTGCATTCTCAAGCCTCAGCAGAGATAGAAATTGTAAATAAAGGATTTAGTTAAGTAAAATGAGTGCTTTTTTACAAACCAGATAGGGCCAATTTGGGGGAATAAACTGCATGAAGACAAGCCACCCAGTAATAATTCAAATCCAACAATATTTTGCCCTGATATCTAGGGGCAGTCTTCCTTATACTCTGGAATTTAGATGACTAAAACCTTTATTTTCACTATTATAATCACCTCTTTCAAACAAAAGGGTTGTTGTTTTGTTTTGCTTTTTCTGCTGCTACTGTTGTTTTTAAAATGGACTTGTATAGACCTTTAATTCCTTCCTTGAAAAGCTCCTCTGGGTGTAAAACCTTTCCCTTTCCCAACTCTTTATTCAAGGTTTCTACAAATGGTTCTTATACTGGATGTAATTGATTTAGCTCAGTATTCTTAACACTTTGGGACTTCTACAATCACACACAAACACAAACACACTTGTACCTATTCACACTCAAAGACAGAGCTTTTCCTTGATCACACCCACCTTCACCAGAATGCTCAGAGCCAAATCTGGCAGTTGGTTAATCCAAGTTTCAAATGAAGCTCATTGCAAACACTTGCAGTCATAAACTCGTCAGATTTGATCAATGAAGGCCTTTTCCTGAACTATTTTAAACATTCTGGACAAGTGCTGGGAACACTGCAGACGTGGGGCATGGTTTCAGTTAGGAATTTGGAAGAGGATGGTTAGTTGAAGATTTCCTTGAAGAAAACAGCAAAAGAGGTGTAGATGAGAAGAAACTAAAGAAAATTTCACCACGTCCACTGTCAGTGACTAGTTTAAGATTCTTCAGAAATAGAAAGGACTAAATAATTCTGTTATGTGATTTCTTTCATAAAGATCTGACAATCATAGTTACTGGCCATTTTTCTGTACACCTCAGGGGCTTTGTTGCGAACAAAGGAACTTTATCAAAAGCTTTCACCTTTTCCTATACTTCACAATATGGGAAACATGACGAAAAAAAAAAAATAGACTCTTTCCAGTCAGAGTTGGACTATGCTTCCTAGTATACAAAATAGCCAGTGGCTTTGTCCTTAGCTTACATGAAAAAAGAAGGCTAAGGAAGACTCTTCCAAATTGGACCACTAAATTTTTGTTGACCGCTTATCAACCATGTACTAAGCACCACACAAAGCACTAAGGACCTTGCTTTCCTTGTCAGAAATGAGCTTACAATCTAATTGAAGAGACTCGGAGAAAAGCTACATAAATTAAAGAACATTGCAAGAAATGAAAAAGACAAGAATTGAAGGCATCATAAGTGACCAATGAAAGATAAAGAAAGAGAAGGTAGAAGATAGAGAGAAAACTTTCAATTGTACAAGACAGATCTCCAGAATCTCCAAGTAAACATATCATCTGGAAGCAACTCTGGAGTATTGGTAGTAGAGATGAGGCCTGGAAATGTTACTCATTTTATGAATCAACTGACACTTTGGGAATGAAAACACACTTGATCTTGCTATATGAATTTTTTTTTTCCTTTTTGGAAGGGGGAAGGCAGAGCAATTGGATTTAAGTGACTTGCCCAAGGTTAAGTGTCTCAGGCTGGATTTGAACTCAGATTCTCCTGACTCCAGGGCTGGTGCACTGTGCCACCTAGCTGCCCCACTACATGAAATTCTATAGTGTCATTTTTGGTGGGTGAAAAGGAAAAGAATTAAAGGACACTTCAATATTGCTTCAAAGCTTAGATGAATACCCAGACTACTACTGTAAATTGCTTTGTTTACCTTTACCCATATTCCTTTAAAAACAGATGCTTAGTAGAAATATACACAAGGTGTTTGGAAATGAATCATCAGTGAAATAAACTCAGGGATGACTCCGGGCTCTCTTCCTTTCAATCTATCTTGCATACAGAAACCACATTAATCTTCTTTAAATATTGCTTTCATCAAGCCAATCCCCTGATTATTTTAGTAAGTGTAATTTATCCTACTGCCTCAGACACCAGTCTCAGTTCCTCTGTCTAGTTTTATGACCCTCTATGATCCAACCCTACCATACTCATCCAGCTTTATTTCCTGATACTCATAAACATTTCCTCTGCTAAAATCACCTTGGTCCCCTCATGATCCTTTACCAAGAATACACTACCTTCTCTCATCCATATAATGCTTCTACAAATACTCCTCATCTTTCAAGGCCTAGCCCACCAGAAATATTTGCCAAAATTTTCCAGTCCAATGGGTATTCTCACTGAGCTCCTCCAAGATTTTTTTTTGAGGGGGAAGGTAGGGCAGTTGGGGCTAAGTGATTTGCCCAAGGTTACATGGCTAGTAAGTGTTAAATGTCTGAGATCAGTTTTGAACTCAGGTCCTCCTGACTCCAAGGCCACTTCTCTACTCACTGCACCACCAAGCAGCCCCTCCTCCAAGATTTTTAACCTATTTCACACAACAACATATCCAAAACCAAACTCATTAACTTTTTCCTTATGTCTAATCCCTCCATTTTTTTTTTTTGCTATTATTTTGAGGACAACATTATCTTCTCAGCCCCTCAGCTTTGCAACCTAGGTATCATTTTTGATTCCTTCCTATCTCTCACCCCCCTAATCAATCTGTTGGTAAGATCTGTCAATTTAATTTTTCAACAAATCTCAAACATGCCCCCTTCTCTCCTCTTAGACTGCCACCACTCTCATTCAGGCCTTTCTCACCTCCCATCTGGACTTTTGCAATAGTCTACTGGTGGATCTGCCTACCTCAGATCTCTCCCTTATCTGATCCATACTCCATTTATCCCAAAAGGTGGTTTTCCTAAAGTGTAGGCTCAACCATGTCAATCTTATCTACTTAATAAATCCCAGTGGCTTCTCTATCACTTCTAAAATCAAATGCAACATCTGTTGTTTGGCATTTAAAGCCCTTCATAACCTAGCCCCCTCTTATCTTTCCAATCTTCTTATACCTTACTCCTTGTTTTTTTTACTCTTCAATCCAGCTATTCTGGTCTCCTGACTGTTCATTCCTTGTCTCCTGGCATTTTCTCTGACTGTCCCCCATGCCTAAAGTACTCTTTTTCTTCACCACCTACTGGCTTCCTTGTCTTACTAAATTCTTATTTTTTTTTTTAATGACTAAGTTCTTAATAAAATCTTTCCAAATCCCTCTTAATTCTAGTGCCTGTTAATTATTTACTATTAATCCTATATACATTTGTATGGAATATTTGCCTATTGTCTCCCCAGATAAGACAGTGAGCTCCTTGAGGATAGGGACTTTCTTTTACCTCT
Organism: Petaurus breviceps papuanus; assembly: GCF_028583685.1. NCBI lineage: Eukaryota > Metazoa > Chordata > Mammalia > Diprotodontia > Petauridae > Petaurus > Petaurus breviceps. The sequence goes on from NW_027185809.1 coordinate 46,499,944, forward strand.
TTATATGTCCTCAGTAGTTAGCAGAGTGCCTGACACTTAATAGGTACTTAACAAATATTGATTGAGAGATTCCAGAGGGTAAAGGAGCTTGGATTACAACCAATAATCAACTATGCAGCAAAACTGAGTATAATCTTTCAAGGGGAAAGATGGATATTCAATGAAATAGAGGACTTTCAAACTTTGCTGATGAAAAGACCAGAGCTGAACAGAAAATTTGATCTTCAAATATAAGGCCCAAGAGAAGTATAAAAAGCATATTCTAGTGCAATTTAACTACTTGTCTTCAGTATCTTCTTCCTGTTATCTGTAGCAGTGACAGCCTAAAAACCTTGGACCTGAGCTATAATTTATTTGGTGATGAAGGAATGAAGATGCCATGTGAGGCCTTGGAAAGGCAGAACTGTCTGCTACAAACAAGTCTTTCACAACATGGCTTAAGTGAAGAATCAAAGAGAGCACTGACCAAACTAAAATCAAGGAAATCTCTTTTGAACATTATGGAAGAATATGAAGATTCTACAGCAACACTCTATGAGGGGGGATGATGAAGACTCAGACTAGCCTTGTCTCTGCCCATTTGATGGGTGATTGAACAAATCACTTTTGCTTTATAAGAATCAGTTTTCTTACCCATAATATAAGATTATTGAACTGGGTAAAAATAAGTAAATATTGATTGATTGATAGCCAGATACTGCTATTTCCAGGGCAGGGTTTTCAATTTTTTTTTTGATCAGAGACCCATTATACTCTCAAAAATTATTGAGGAGAATTCCCCCCCCCCAAAAAATTTTGCTTATATGGGTTTTTTCCTAACGATATTTACTGTATGAGAAATTAAGTTCTCATATTATGAAAATAGTTTTGACTTCAAAAACTCCCTAAAAGGCTGTCATGTAGTCCCAGGAGTCTCCAGACCGTACTTTTAGAATTTCTGCTCTAAGAGTAAAGAGTCTGAAATGGAACCTCTGCTGAACCACCTTATATCACAGTCATTTTGGATACATAGTACCCACCTCATATATGTGCCAAATTAGCATTTTCTTATATGAATGAAAAATAGTTAAGCATGGTCAAATGACAGAATGACTAGTGCAGAGTATCCATCATTTCAGAATCATAGTCTCCCATCTTTCCACTGAATGAAAGTGGTAAGAAGTATTCATCACACTTAAATAAAAACATTTTTAAAAAGGTCTGAGTTGAAGAAGTGGGGTTTATTTGGCCAAGAAATATATTTACCACGTAAGGGAGGGGGTGTAGGAAGGAGAGAAATAAAATAAACATTTATATAGCACCAACCATGTACCAGTCACTGTGCTAAGTGCTTCATAAATATCTCATTGTTCCTCACAAACAATCTTGTGAGTTATGTGTTGTGATTATCCACATTTTACAGTTCAAGAAATTGAGACAAATGGAAATTAAGTAACATGCCCAGAGTCATAGCTGAGTGTCCAAGTCTGTATTTGAACTCAAGTCATCTTAACTCCAGGCCTAGCACTTTCCTTAAGGTTGCCTTCCTCTTAATACCACCTCCTTTAACAACTCAGAGAGTCCATTGTTTAGTTCAACTTATAGCCTGGCCAGTGCTAAGGTAAATTTATTGTCTGAAAAGAATAGACAGGAAAGTAGTAAAAAGGCATGCTCATTGCTGCAACCATATTTCAGAAGAAACCCCTCAGAACTTCCTTCCCCTTATTAATTCCCAACAAGAATACATCCACTTTTCTAGGAATCCCAAACTCACAAGATGGAAAAAGAAACAAGGTTAAATTTCCCCTTCAAGTTTCAGAATGTTTTAATGATAATCAATTATTCCAGCAATCAAGTAATCCAAATGTAAGATTCACAAAGGGCCCCCCCCCTCTAAATCTGGCCCCCACCAACCTTTGCAGAATTATTTTACTTTATTCACTTTGATATACTCATTACACTAGCTAAATTGGACTACTGGATGTTTCCTGAAGTAGATATTCCATGGAACAGGTTTGATTCAAACTAGACTGATGAGTTCTTAGTTTGAATGAAATAAGACACTCCTAGTATACCATTCTAGTAGATAACAAAAGAAGACTTACTCACTCATAACATAAAAGGAATATGCAACAGGATACAGTACTTGACTTAGATTATTGTAGTCCCATGGTTTCCATCCAGAAACTCATCTGATCAGGAGGGAAAGATACAGTTCCTCATGAGATCATGGGCAATATATATACCAAGTCTGAATGTCTCAGAGACTTCATGGGCAGGCCTCCTCTATGCTCTTAAATTATCAGAAAGCCATGTAAACATCTTGAGCCTTACTTATCTGGGCCAATAATATTTGGTAACATTTTAAGGATTTTTTTTAATAGTATAGTTCATACGGCTAGGACCCTGGTAGAAGTTAATCTTATAGCATGCTACTTCTACTTACACAAGCCAATCCCCATTCCTAGAATATAATTTTTTATCTTTTTGAAATCTTCTTTATCTTTTTGAAACTTTGTTCTCCTTTAAGCCCCCATTCATGAAGCCTTCTGCATGAAGCCTTTCCATATTACTCCAGTTGATATGGTTTTCTACTTCAGTTTTCCTCACAATTATTTGTGTATATGTTGTATTACTCCAGTAAAGTGTAATCTATTTCAGGTCAGAAACTACTGCCTTCTTTTGTTAGGTTTTGGTTATTTGTTTGTCTGTCTCATAGAAGGAATTTATTTTTAATTGTGGAATTGAAGTGGAAATGTGGTTCCCATAAAGATAATTTCTAGTTCTTTATCTCTGAATTAGATTTCCTGTTTCAATACTCTTAATACTTTCAATCCTACAGCTCAGCAGCTATTCACATCAGCAACAGTTGAGTTAAATGGGAATCATCTTAGAAATCATGGAATGTGAAAGAAAGTCACGTGCCGAATTCTGTGTATTAGGTCTTGTAAGACATAAATCTATTATTCTTTTTTTTCATGACAAAAAAACTTCCTTTTCCCCATTCATAAGAATAGGAGTGTTAACCATGTGTCAGGACAGATTCCAACAGTGGTAATTACATTTTGTTTGCATGCATCTATTAAACAGATGCCATGTTCCACAATAGAGGTGGCAGAACTTCAGCAGCTGATGAAGTGATCCCAGTTTCCCTTCTGACTGAGTTTGTTACCTAGTGAAAGTGATTTTCCCCACAGGCAAAGCACACATGTCAATACCAGCTCATTACTTCCCTCTTTACACTATGGCCTGGTGTAGATGGCCTAGGGGAGGGAGGGTTTACTGTACATGTGCCAAGATTCCTACTGTGCTCATTCTCTTGGTAAAGAAAAAGTCTCACTTTGCCTTCCTCTGTTATATCCTGTAAATGTCTAGAGGGAACCAACAGAAAGGGCTGTGGAAGTGTTTTGTGCTATCTCTGATCTTTGGGCTTGTGTTTATGGATACCACCAGCAGGACACCCACCATGTTTATCTGCTTGTTTTTAAGCAGACTTTCCTGTTTCCAATACTCTAAAGAGCTATTAACGCCATCCATAGACTGAACTGTCTTCCCTGATCAGGATTTCATCTTCAATTCATCTACTAATGCATTGTTTCAGGAAATGGACTCTAGTCTCTCTGGAATGTTGAATATGTTTGGTATAAATATAAAGTGTGGATGAATTCATTTCCATTTCTCCGGCAATGCTACCATGGATTTTTTACAGCAGGGAAAAGCAAATGTGCTCATCAACAAGACTGAAAATTAAAAAAGAAAAGACAGTTTAAACTGTTTGGAAAAGCGGGCCATGAATAGGAAGCATTATTGTACTCTCTACCATGAAGTCACAAGGAAGAGCAAGAGTTGAGCCAGATTCTCCCAATATGATACAGGCCCTTTGGAGGATGCATGCACTATTTCAGACCACTAGTATAACGCACTGTTGTGGAAATGATGCCCTTGTGGGCCATCCTGAGAAGTAGCTAGGCCTCGGCGGGAACCTGGCTGACCGTGAATATATTGCAGTAGGAAACCACAGGAATATGCTGTATGTATATGGAATGATAAACATCCAAAGCTCCAGAGAGCATTTGGTTCTATAACTCTATTGTTTCAAGTCAAATTGAGGGGAGGGGAGGGCAGGGAAGATACAGTTCTACTAGCTACTGCTACCATCAAATGATGTTGTCCAGAAATGATCTTTAGCATGAAGCCAATTGTTATAATTCAAAGAATTCTGCTGCTTTGGGATTGTTTTCTCGGTTTGGTATAGCCCCTACTCTCTTTTTTAAAGGTCCCAAACTGCCAGCAGGTTTTCCTGCCTGGTATCCTAGATCTCTAACCTTCTGGATTGTTGGCTTTGATCTCTATGCTGCTCTCACTGCTTGGACCATACCCACCCACATTTTTGTGGCTTGCTTTTGTTGACTTTCTGTTGCCTGCTAATCACCTGCTAATCCTTTTAATCCTCTGGCCTCCTCTGCCCCAACCCTCTCCCAGTAAGGGAGCCCAAAGTTGCCATAGGATAACAACTCATTCACAGTACCCATCTGTATTTTACTTGAACCTTCTGAGTTAAGGAGGAAAAAAAATAAATTCTTTGAGATCAAGTAAAGATTTGTTTTTTCCATTGCATTTGGATCCATTAACTTCTATTTCTTCAAGCAAATGAAGATTCAAGACTTCTTTGAAGAAAAAAAAAATAGTTGCTGGGTTCAACAGAAAGCAGAATCCAACATACTTCATAAAATTTCAACTGGAGATGGGGTGGGAAGAGGGGAAGGCAGGCTCATTATTTTGTCATAGAGAATTTACCTAGAGGTCAAAAATGTTCTACAGAGATGATAATTGATGAATCTCTAAGATTTATGGTAGGTAAATATAATAAGATGATTAACTTTTTGGATAAGGTGTAAAATGAGCTACAGGAAAGTCACAGACCAGTATTAAAGAGGGATTTCATAGCCCAAAGCCCTTGCAGTTAGTCACTAGATGCATGCAATTTTAAGTGTTAATTTGATATCTCCAATAAGATTAATAATTACCTCTCAAATAGAATCAATTACTCACTTATGGATGATGATCATTCCTCTTCATTTTCACAAAGGAGATGAGGCTTTAAAAACATCTGGAGAAAGAATTTGGTCAATTATTAGGGAGAACTTCCTAATGGTCAGAATAGGAATGAATTAAGAACTGCCACATAAATGTGACTATAGCACTGGAGATCTTTAAAAACCAGACAAGAATTATGCTGCCTTGGAGCAGATTAGTTTGAGAGTAGGTGTGGCCAGTAATTTTCAGACTGATTGCATCAAATGTGGTACCCAGACTTATCACTGAGTGGTCTGTTGACCAGTAACTACCACTTTTCTTTCCAGTAGATGAGTTATTATTTATTATTCCTCAATCCCCACTTCCCAACTTCTCTGTCCATCTTGAGAGGATGTACTTTCTTACATATTTCATCACTAACTCCTGAGTTAGCAAATTGTAGAGGGCTACCCATTAGAATATGTGCATGATCATCACTATCACTCTCCCTGCCCAGCACTGACTTGCCAGATGACCAGGGGTTGGGACCTTGACTGACTGTTTTTGATAGGTACCAGCTTGTGAATGGGTGAAGATTATATGACTTTTTGAGGTCCCTTTCAATTTTTGTGCTTCATAATCCTATTGCCTCTGCAAGTTTGTTTATATGACACAAATAGATTATCCATCCATGAACATATCTTAAACCTGAAATATTAAAAAAAATGCCAATATAAAAATATTTTGCACCAATAAAATTATTTGGATTGACTGATGCCACAGACTGTTGTTATTACTAATTTTTAAAAACATGTGAGTTTACTACAAGCAACAACCTTTTAAAATGGGCTATATTATGACTGATATTTACGAAGTGTTTTGCAGACACCTCATCTGATATTCATAATAATACTGTGAAGTAGGTACTACCTCATTGACATTGGTATGGTATCATGGTAACATTCTTTTTCTGCCTTTAATTTGTCCAGTCATGTAGTTTTCATAGTATAGGAAAAATTATGTTTAGGAATCCTTTTATTTATGGAGATCAGCACCTCTCTTCTACTTAAAATCTTAGGGAACTACTTACAGGGCACTAAGAGTTAAGTAACTTGCCCAGAGTCGTATAATTAGGATGTGTCAGAGTCTTGACTTGAACCCAGGTCTTCCTTCTTTAAAGGTCAACTCCATCAGGGTGCATGTCATCCCACATCTAGCTAGCTAAGTGATTTTCCTATATTTAGACTACTAAAAAGTCTCAGGGGCAGCTAGGTGATTCACTGGATAGAGTGCCAGGCCTAGAGTCAGGAAGACTCATTTTCCAGAGTTCAAGTATAGCCTCACACATTTACTAGCTGTTTAACCCTGGGCAAGTCACTTAATCCTGTTTGCCTCAGTTTCCTTATCTGTAAAATGACCTGAAGAAGAAAATGGCAAACTATTCCAGTACATTTGCCAAGAAAATGGGGTCACAAAGTGTCAGACATGACTGAAACAACAACAAGAATCAGAGGCAAGATTCAAACCACACATGTTCACCATGGGTGGTGATAGGGGGAAATAACAATAACAATAATGTTCTGAGCATCAAGAAACATGGGTTCTAGTCCTGGTTCTGTCATTAACATACACATTGAACAAATAATTTGCTTTCATTTTGCCAATCTGCTTATCTGAAAATGTGGTAAATAATACTTTTCTGTAAAAATCAAATAATAAAATCAATGAGAACCATGCTTTAGGACAATATAGTGAAGACCATTATGCAAAATGAAAGGTGTTTTCATTAGTAGTATTATTACTAATACAAATAATGATAATTTGCTTTTCCTCTTGTAATGACAGCTGACATCAAAATAAGACCTTCAATTTTGCAAAGTTAAGTATATTGTTAAATTTCCCAACTACCTTGTTAGGTTCCTATGATAGTTGTTATTCCCATTTTACATATGAAAAATGGAGGGTCTGAGAATCTAAATGATGAGAGCATAGTCACATGTCTAATATGTATCAGGATTGGAGTTAAACCCAGATGGGATTCCAAATCTGATACTCTAACCATTGGGTCATATAAAATATCTTTCACCACTTCTTTAGTAGCCTTAAACATGTCTAAAGTTAATCATCACAATGATTAACAACGACTAAAATTTTACATATCTATTTACATTATATGTGTACTATATACACACACATAAACACATACATACATATATACATACACATACATGTAGATAGACAGACAGACAGATAGATAGATAGATAGATAGATAGATAGATAGATAGATAGATAGATAGA